>NC_072457.1:627496-674996 GCF_027596085.1 Anoplopoma fimbria
GGAGTGGTGCTCATAGGGAGTGAAGGAAGGAAGGAGTGAAGGAAGGAAGGAGGCAAGGGAGGAAGGAGGCAAGGGAGGAAGGGAAGAGTAGTACATGAGGGAAGAGAAAAAGTAAACGAAATAAAGAGAGAGAGAAAGTGTTTAGGAGAGAAAGAAATGGTCAAAAGGAGGCAAGGGAAGGTGATGAGAAAGTTAAGGAAGGAAGGCAAGAAGTGAAGGAGGAGAAGGAGCCCTGGTGGCTTCTGGGTTTTGGAGTCCAGACTGAGACTCCTTGTTTTCTGTGGACTGTCTAGTAAAGACATTTTAAAACGTGATGTAAAAAAGAATGAAGCAAAAGAAGGAAATTAAATAAATAATCAGTTAAGAAAGTTGAGAAAAAAGTGAATAAATCTAAACTATGGAAGACTGAAGGAAAGATGAGAGTAAGGAAGGAAACAGACGACAGACACCAATCAGTAGACGTCATCTTTGGTGGACAGGTGACATGTTGCCATGGCGACAGACTTTGTGCAGGTGTGTTAAGAGCGGAAGTGAAAGTTATAAACGAACTTTAAGGTTTAGTCCTTTTTTCTTTTCAAGGTAGGAAAATAGTGAAAGAAGAAACAAAGTGAGGTAGTCAAAGAAAGGAAGGAAGGAAGGAAAGGAAGGAAGGAAAGGAAGGAAGGAAGGAAGGAAAGGAAGGAAGGAAGGAAGGAAAGGAAGGAAGGAAGGAAGGAAGGAAGGAAGGAAAGGAAGGAAGGAAAGGAAGGAAAGGAAAGGAAGGAAGGAAGGAAGGAAGGAAGAGGGTGAAGTAGTAAAGAAAAAGGAAGACATGAAATAAGCAACAAGTGAAGGAAAGAAAGAAGCAAACTGATGTGAGAGCTGCGTTGACTCTCATCCTGCTCCTCTTCCTCTATCACTCTCCTCATCATCCTCATCTTTCTCCTCCTCCTCCTCTTCCTGCTTCTCCTCCACTTCTTTCCTGCCTCCTCCTCTCCTCCTCTCCTCCTCCTCTCCTCCTCTCCTCCTCCTCTCTCCGTTTCTCTGCTGTTAGCACATGATGGGTTCAGCGGGTTCAGCTCAGCTATGAAAGGAAACACTCCCCCATTTTCTCCCCTCCTCCCAGGCGTCGTATGGGAGGAGGGCAGGAGGTGCTGGAGCCTCCCTGGTTCTCCTCTCCTTTCGGTGGACTCGTTGGCTGGTTTGTGGTCTGGTCTCTGGGCCCCGGTCCTGGACCAGAGCTTCATTCTTCTGCTCTTAGTTTCTAACCACTAACTAACCACTGGCTCCCTGCGTCCCCCCCCTCGGGAATGTCTTATTCACCTCCTCTCAGTCCTCCTTCTCTTGATTCTAACATGCTAACTGCTTACATGCATGCGTGCCAACATCTGTAAATCAACAGATGTGCACACGAGCTCCAAGCTTCACCAACACGCTGACGACACACACACACACACACACACACACACACACACACACACACACACACACACACACACACACACACACACACACACACACACACACACACACACACACACACACACACACACACACACACACACACACACACACACACACACACACACACACACACACACACACACACACACACACTCACACACACACACTCACACACACACACACACACACACACACACACACACACACACACACACACACACACACACACACACACACACACACACACACACACACACACACACACACACACACACACACTCACACACACACACACACACACACACACACACACACACACACACTCACACACACACACACACACACACACACACACACACACACACACACACACACACACATCCATAAACCTCCCTTTCTTCTGCCTCTCTGCTCCATTCTCCTCCTGAGAGCCTTCACTTCCAAACCAAACATAGAGCAAATTCCTCAAACCCCACCCGACTCCCCCCCCACCCGACCCCCCCCCACCCGACTCCCCCCACCGCCCCCCCCGTCGTCTCCCCCCCCCTCCTCCCACTCTCTCTCTTTCTCCCTGCTCTGTTTGAGGACGGAGGCCTCCTGACAAAGAGAGCGAACCTGGATAAAGACAGAGAGAGTTATGATTGTCTTCTTCTTGTTGATTCAACGTTTTGGTGTTTTTATCTCCACCCACTACACAATACTTTGATCTTTTCTACTCTCATTGTGTTTCTTCAAATTACAAATGAATCATCGAGTGCATAAAATGGAAGAGAATAGTGAAAAACATGCGTCACAGTTTCTCAGATCTAGAGGTGATGTGTTTCTAATGAGGGTTTACCTCCATGTAGGAATTTACTGAGAGCGTCGGCTGGTTTACGACGGCTGTGAGACCCCAAATAAACAGATTTAATGAGATTTAATTGCAATAAATGGATAGAAACGATGCTGAAATAACTACAGTGATGCTGATGTCATGCTCTGTCAGGTCTGACCTCAAGACAGCAAGCAAAACACTTTCAAAATGCTTGTTCTCTGAATGGAGTTTGGGTCGATTGTTGCTAGGCTATGCTAACATTGTAGCTGCTGCATCAACACTGTGTTTTGGCGTATTTGCTGTGAACCAGTCATCAACCTCCTGTTACGTTACATTACATTACATTACATTACATTACAGTCATTTAGCAGACGCTTTTATCCAAAGCGACTCACAGGAAGTGTATTCAACATAGGTATTCAAGAGAACTACTAGTCACCAGAAGTCATAAGTGCATCTCCTTTCTTAAACAAGCATCTTAAAGCATAAACCAGAGCAAAAGTATAGTGCAGAGGCAGATTACTACGAAAACAATAATTGCAACAGACTAATCCGAATATAATAAGAGCTACAAACTACTAGGAATAGGATAAGTGCAGTAAACAAATACGAATTCAATAAGTGCAGCGAACTGATACGAATACAGTAAGTGCAGCAACTAATACGTTCTGCAGAGTGAAGTCACAGCTTCCTGTCTTAGCGCTGCATTCTCTCTGCTGTCCACCAGGGGGCGACTCCTCTGGTTGTATAGAAGTCTATGAGAAAATGACTCTACTTCTCTCTTGATTTATTCCCATGCAAACTGTTTTATGAAGATGCGTTAAACAAAAGCAAAGAGGGAGGTTCAAACACACAGGACTGTCCACCAGGAGACAGATGTTGGTCTTTTAATGTATCAGCTGATGCTATGAAGCTGCAGGTTAGCTTAGTTACAGCTAGCAGGCTAACGTTAGCCTGTTGCTGACTAACATCCTCGTTCACTAAACGGACACTTCTTTAATTAATAACCATTCATTAATAGACTCCACATATCAGAGCTGTTAGTATCTCACTGCATCATTCTACCACTTTCTCTCTCTATCCGTCTCCTCTACCCATAATCCCTTTCACCACCACCACCACCACCACCACCACCATCTCTTTCAGTGTCCTCCTGTCTTTTCTGGCTCTCTCTGTGTCCTCCTATCTGTCTGTCCCTCCCTCAGTGTATTCTGTCTGTCTGTCTGTCTGTCTGTCTGTCTGTCTGTCTGTCTGTCTGTCTGTCTCTCTCTCAGTGTCCTTCTGTTTTTCTTTCTCTCTCTCAGTGTATTCTGTCTATCTGTCTCTCTTTCAGTGTCCTCCTGTCTGTCTGTCTTTTCTGTCTCTCTCTCAGTGTCCTCCTATATCTCTCTCTCTCTGTCTGTCTTCTGTCTGTCTCTCAGTGTCTTTCTGTCTTTTCTGTCCCTCCCTCAGTGTCCTCCTCTATCTGTCTCTCTCTCAGTCTCTGTCTGTCTCTCAGTGTCTCCTGTCTTTTGTCTGTCTCCCTCAGTCCTCCTCTATCTGTCTCTCTTTCAGTGTCCTCCTGTCTGTCTGTCTTTTCTGTCTGTCTCTCAGTGTCCTTCTCTATCTGTCTCTCTCTCAGTGTCCTCCTGTTTTTCTGTCTCTCCCTCAGCGTCCTCCTGTCTGTCTCTCTCTTTCAGTGTCTTTCTGTCTTTTCTCTCAGCGTCCTCCTCCTGTCTTTCTGTCCTTTCTGTCTCTCCCTCAGTGTCCTCCTGTCTGTCTGTCTCTCTGTCTGTCTCTCATTCCTTCAGTTCTGTCATCCAGACCTAAAACACACAAACACGCCTCACATTCCTCCGTGCAGAGCAGATTCACACAATTTGTTTCCACTGCGTGTGTGTGTGTGTGTGTGTGTGTGTGTGTGTGTGTGTGTGTGTGTGTGTGTGTGTGTGTGTGTGTGTGTGTGTGTGTGTGTGTGTGTGTGTGTGTGTGTGTGTGCCAAGCCAGTAAATAATAACCAATCCCAGCTGTCCTGCTGGTCGTTCCTCCACACAGACATCATGAGTCCTCAGTGTCTCCGTCTTTCAGAGTGAAAGAACAATTTCAATATTTGCTGCTCTGATTATTAAACTCATATATACGTATGTGTCATTTACACACCTATACATACAGCGGGTAAAACAAGTATTGAACACGTCACCATTTTTCTCAGTAAATATATTTCTCAAGGTGCTATTGACATGAACTAGTGGCATGCATTGCTCAGGTGTGATTTTGGCCCATTCTTCCACACAAACAGTCTTCAGATCTTGAAGGTTCCGTGGGCCTCTTCTATGAACTCTGATCTTTAGTTCTTTCCATAGAGTTTCTATTGGATTCAGGTCAGGTGATTGGCTGGGCCATTCTAGCAGCTTTATTTTCTTTCTCTGAAACCAATGGAGAGTTTCCTTGGCTGTGTGTTTGGGATCATTGTCTTGCTGAAATGTCCACCCTCGTTTCATCTTCATCATCCTGCTAGATGGCAGCAGATTTTTATCAAGAATGTCTCGGTACATTTTTCCATTCATCCTTCCTTCAATTATATGAAGTTTGCCAGTGCCGTATGCTGAAAAACAGCCCCACACCATGATGTTCCACCTCCAAACTTCACTGTTGGTCTGGTGTTTTTGGGGTGATGTGCAGTGCCATTTGACCTCCAAACATGGTGTGTATTATGGCCTCCAAAGAGTTCCATGTTGGTCTCATCTGACCAGACTATATTCTCCCAGTATTTCACAGGCTTGTCTAAATGTTGTGCAGCAAACTTTAAACGAGCTTCAACATGCTTTTTCTTCAGCAGTGGAGTCTTGCGTGGTGAGCGTGCATACAGGCCACGGCGGTTGATGCATTACTTATTGTTTTCTTTGAAACAATTGTACCTGCTGATTCCAGGTCTTTCTGAAGCTCTCCACTAGTGGTCCTTGGCTCTTGGACAACTCTTCTGATAATTCTTTTCACTCCTCTGTCAGAAATCTTGTGAGGAGCACCTGGTCGTGGCCGGTTTATGGTGAAATGATGTTCTTTCCACTTCCGGATTATGGCCCCAACAGTGCTCACTGGAACATTCAGAAGTTTAGAAATCCTTCTGGAACCAATGCCATCAGTATGTTCTGCAACAATAAGGTTGTGAAGGTCTTGAGAGAGCTCTTTGCTTTTACCCATCATGAGATGTTTCTTGTGTGACACCTTGGTAATGAGACACCTTTTTATAGGCCATCAGTTGGGACTGAACCAGCTGATATTCATTTGCACTGACAAGGGGCAGGACTGCTTTCTAATTACTGATAGATTTCAGCTGGTGTCTTGGCTTTCCATGCCTTTTTGCACCTCCCTTTCTTCATGTGTTCAATACTTTTTCCCTGTGTCATTCCATTTTATTACACATAACTTAATCTCTGAACTTATTTGTTTGGCTTTCTTTGTATGTATGGATTACTTGGGTTGTTACCGTCATCTGGTGAAAATGTCATGTCAATAGCACCTTTAGAAATATATTTACTGAGAAAAATGGTGACGTGTTCAATACTTATTTTACTTATTTTACCCGCTATATATATATATATATATATATATATATATATATATATATATATATATATATATATATATATATATATATATATGTATATGACTAAAGCATCCCCTGCTTTATGGTCTGTTTGACTCTAAATGGAGCATCATTTACTAAATGAACATCATGCTGTATTGAAGAAGACTTGAAACTAGAGATTGAGACCATAAACTCATGTTTACAATGTTTACTGAGGGAATAAATCAAGAGAGAAGTAGAGTCATTTTCTCATAGACTTCTATACAACCAGAGGAGTCGCCCCCTGGTGGACAGGAGAGAGAATGCAGCTTTAACACATGAAGCTTTGACTTCACTCTGCAGAACCGGAGGTTTTCCGACTGGTTTTGATGCAGCTTTGTTGTTGAAAAGGAGAGACGATAGAAAACCAACACAGTGGCGAACAATGAAAACAAAGAGCTGAATGAAGTGAGCGATTACATTTAGTAATTTGACCCCCTGTTTACATTAACTTCACTATGATCTGCTCCCATTTATAACGTGATTGTTAAGAAAGCTCTGTTTAGTTTTCCTTCACGGGAGAACCAGTTGTTGTTAGATGGTGCACATAAAAGAAGTCTGTATGTGATGACTCTACATGGTCCAGTTCCTGGTGGAGCTGCAGAGGGATGAGGATGGTTTATCTGTTATTACAGCCCTCCTGCATCACTTCACCTGATCCGCTCTATGTTTGTTCAGCTCTAAATATTTGTCTTCTGTCTCCTGTTTGTCCAAGAATTTACTCAAGTTTATTTTAAGGATCCCACTGGTTTAATTCTGACATTTTCTAAAGGATCATTTGCCGATTTTCAAAATTTTCCAGAATAATGTTTTGACCAAACCTCTTACTGAGGATAAAACTTTCATAACAAACTGCGTGACCTTGAATATTTTCTTTAAAGAGCCACTCTGTGAAGCTGGTTGAAGCAGAGACGATTGGTTGAGGTCAGACAATGACCTCCAGTAGTTCAGTAGTGAGGGAATAGCACGTTAATGAATCGGGTCACCACTACCTTGCCGAGGATTACTCGTCATGGCTGCGTAGCAATCTGGACGTTTGAAGCTTCTGTCGTTGGAAGAAAAAAAGCATCTTTTTAATGTTAACAGAATTTATTTTTGTCTTTAACTGGGTCATCTCAAACACTAAGACTCACCATCAAGTTAAAAGATCCATCAGCAGTCAATGTGTTTATATCTTTACTCAGACAAGACATAAGTCAAGGACTTGTTGGTTTCAGTGTTTTTGAAGGACCTTTCAAACAGAAACACAGACTTGACTTCCCTCTACTTTACTGTCAAGCATTGATGACTTATGATAACTTATATATGAAGCTACTTTTTCTCACTGGACAAAAAACCCAACTTAATTTACAGAGTTAGATGTGAAGAAAAAACAATGTTATATGTTCTCCACAAAGCCACAGACACTTTTCCAGCGCAATGCTATGTGACGTGTTAAAAAATATATCAAATTAAACACACGCAGTCTAAAGTCTATCTGCAGCTCTATTATAGTGCTTCAAAATAAATTGAGAGACGTACAGAGAGTCTGTAAAAGAAGTAAAATAATCTCAGTCTTCAGAGATTACTCCCCCACTCCTCCTCCCCCCTTACAGCCGCCACCACTCCCCTCCTAAATGGTGAAGACGCCAGCGTCTCAGAGAGAGAGAGAGAGAGAGAGAGACGCTCCAGGATCTACTGGTGGCTGTTGCAGACCGGCTCTGCAGAGTTGCATCACTTAGTGCCTCTGAGACACGAGAGGGAGGGAGGGAAGGAGGGAGGATAACACTGAGACAAATAATGGGAAAAGTGTGAGGAGAGGAAAAGGTTTGGAGAGCCACGACTGACTCCCTCAGTTCCTCTCTTCTCTCTCAGGTTTTTTTGTTTCCCGTTTCTTCAGCTGACCCTCACTGTCTCAGCTGCAAACACTGACTGTTAGTTTCCTTTCGCTGCCGTGACGACAGAAAGCGGCGGTTTGTTTTTGTAACGTGATATGTTCATTTCTGTGTTGGATGATCTACGCCGGTTTGGGCCCCTCGAAAACAGATCGAAACATATTCAGAGAAGAAGAACTGTTCCAAACATTAATGCATTTCAAAATAAAAGCCTCCCGTCTTCCTCACTGTAGCAGCGATATGATGTGTGATACCTTATAAGGAGGAGAGACGAGAAGATCAAAGGATGTGACCCCCTCGATGTGATGGACTGTCTTCTGTCTCTCCTCCCTCCCACTGAACTACACTCCTCTTCCTCTTCCTCTTCTTCAATAAAACCCTAAAACAGCAACATTCAAAAACAGCAAAATTCCTCAGTACTCTCAAGATCTGAGAAACTTGATTTTACATATAAAGCACCTTTTCTCACTAGATAAAAAAACAGATTAATTCACAGAGTTAGAAGTGAAAAGAAACAGCTGTTATGTGTCCTCCTCAAAGACACAAGACTCCATTGACAAAAAAAGAGTGATTTTACCTCGCTGTAAACTTTTCCATCACACTTTTATTTGATGTGATAAAGTGAATATATATCAAATAAAATCAGGTATCTGGACAATTACTATAATTTATTAACAAACAGAAAAAACAAATAACTATTCTCTCTCAAAGCCACATGACTCCATTGACAAAAACAGTGATTTAAACTCGCTGATCTTTGTTAAACATTCAAACTGGACAGAAATAAAATAAAACTCGTCAAAAAGCGTCTTTGTTGAGTCAAAGATCAAAGGATGTGACATCTAAAAAACAAGAGACATCGTCGCTGTGATGGACTGTCTTCTGTCTCTCCTCCCTCTGAACTCCACTCCTCTTCCTCCTCCTCCTCTTCAATAAAACCGCCTAAAATACCAACATTCAAATAAAAAAAAAGTCTCCAATCCTCCTCAGGATCTGAGAAACTTGAGATTCCATTTTCTCCATTTTACCCTTTTCTTTTATTTTAATTCATCGGAAAAAATGAAAAAAGGGAAATGAAAATGCTCTGGAGGATTTAAAAAAATGTGGGAGAAAAAAAAAGAGTGGGAGGCGCAGAGGAGAGGGAGGAGAACAGGAGAGGTTTATTCTGCTGGAGGACTGGGAGAGGAAAACCACAGGAAGGAGTGAGAGGGAGGCGGGGGGGGGAGGCCAGATCAGGGCGCTGTGGGAGGAACTATTTCCTGTGAGGGGAGGAGAGAACGTGAGAGAACGTGAGAGAACGTGAGACTCTGAATGTGGTTCCACAGTTTGAGTTCTGTCATACAGAAATGTAATATTATGCTGCTCTTGGTCTCCAATCCGATAGTTGGTCCTCTTCCTGTCAGACGCTGCTGTGGGTCAAAAGAATCCTCGTCGTTGGTTCTCCTTATCTCGCTCCCTAACCTGCTCTCTTGCTCACTTACTCACTCACTCTCTCGCTCCCTAGCTCCCTCATTTATACCCTAACCTGCTTCCTAATTCAATCCCTCACACATTTCCTCACTCTTGCTCACTCACTCCCCCCCAACGCTCTCCCTCACTTGCACTCTCAATTGGCTCCTAACTCCTTCCCTCACTCCCTCACTCGCACCCTCAGTCACTTCCTGACTCACCTCTTCCCTCCCTTCTCCCCGCGCCCTCACTAGCTCCCTAACGCTCCCTCTTACTCCTTACTTCACTCGCTCCCTAATGTTCTCCTTCACTCGCTCCCTAATGTTCTCCTTCACTCGCTCCCTAATGTTCTCCTTCACTCGCTCCCTAATGTTCTCCTTCACTCGCTCCCTAATGTTCTCCTTCACTCGCTCCCTAATGTTCTCCTTCACTCGCTCCCTAATGTTCTCCTTCACTCGCTCCCTAATGTTCTCCTTCACTCGCTCCCTAATGTTCTCCTTCACTCGCTCCCTAATGTTCTCCTTCACTCGCTCATTCCCTCGCTCCCTGATGTTCTCTCTCCCTCCCTCCATCAAACATCTCATCCTGAGCTGTGACTCCTCCCTCTTCTCTCAGACTCAGCTCGACCTTCCTGTAGAGAGAATGAAGCACGTTAAGAGTCTCTTTGCTGCAGAGACGTTCCGTGTTACAGAGTTCCTCACCTCAGGCAGGTTCTGAATAAACGTTCTCAGAGAACAGACAGGACTTTTATACTCCGGGTAGAAACGGTTCTCCATTTGATGTTCTATTGACAGTTCTCTACTTGACGTTCTATTGACGGTTCTCGTTCTATTGACAGTTCTCTACTTGACATTGTATTGACGGTTCTCTACTTGACGTTCTGTTGACGGTTCTCTACTTGACGTTCTACTGACGGTTCTCTACTTGACGTTCTGTTGACGGTTCTCTACTTGACGTTGTATTGATGGTTCTCTACTTGACGTTCTATTGACGGTTCTCTATTTGACGTTCTATTGACGGTTCTCTACTTTACGTTCTATTGATGGGTTCTCTACCTGTCGTTCTATTGATGGGTTCTCTACTTGATGTTCTATTGATGGGTTCTCGACTTGTCGTTCTATTGCCGGTTCTCTACCTGTCGTTCTATTGCCGGTTCTCTACCTGTCGTTCTATTGATGGGTTCTTTACTTGACGTTCTACTGACGGTTCTCTACATAACGTTCTATTGACGGGTTCTCTACTCGTCTTTCTATTGATGGGTTCTCTACTCGTCTTTCTATTGACGGTTCTCTACCTGACGTTCTGTTGACGGTTCTCTACCTGACGTCCTGTCTCCTCAGGTGACCAGCAGCCATGCTCTCATTGGACGAGCCTCTGGACTTGAAGCTGCCTTCAGGACGGATGGACGTCCCCGTCAGAAAGAGGGCGTGTCCTTCTTCTGTCCGTCTCTGCTCCACACGACCTCGTCTGCTGAGCTCTGCCTTCCCGTCTCCTCCCTCCTCACCAGGTGAGAGTCAACCAGGTGAACTGGAGCACAGCAGGCGGTGTTCGGATCGGGTTCTTCTCTATAGAACACCTACAAACATTTGGCCTCTGGTTACAGTCTTCATTCATTCCTTTATTTCACAAATGTTTCCAGACTATTTATTTTGTCACCGTCCCAATAATCATTTCAACGCTCTGAAGTCAGTAAACCATCAAAAATACTAAATCTTATACTTTTACTTTGTTTTAATAATTTAAAGTGATTAATTGGATTAAAACAGATCTCTTCATTATTAGTGTTAATGATGTGTTATAATCTTAGAGCTCTTGTTAGGAAATTAAACATCATAATTAATCTCTAATATCTTTATATTAATGTGAAAACGTCTCCTTCAAACTACTGGATTTATTCTAGTTTATCACCAACACTACATTTTACAGATTACATTGAACACATCATGATAACGTTATAATTTACCTTCAACCAATACTCATTTAACTGAACAGAGCCTGAACGCATCATAATGTAACTGAACTGAACCTCCGTTCATTATCCGTTAGAGGTGCTGCTAACGTTACTAGAGGTGCTGCTAACTCTCCTCCTCCTGTTATCCGCGAGTGCTGCTAACGTTACTAGCTCTCCTGTTGGTTTAAACACAGGTTGGTTGTTTACAATGTAACATTATCAGAGATCAGAGACTAGAAAAACATAAATGACGTCCTGATCTCATGTTTTACTGAATATTGGAGGAGAACGATCGTCAGTAAAACTTTATTTACTGTATAATGAATGTGTATTGTTGAAATGAATATAGCAAAACATTCAGACTGAATAGTAATTTAAAAAAGAGGTAACCACGGTAACATGTTCACTGTTTACTGGCCTTGTAAAAACAGACAGGCACTGTGTTTAAATACCTTCATAAATGCATTAAGTCTGGTGGAGAAAGGGTCGAACGCACGCCGTGTCTCTGCTGATGCCATGCTGCAGCCATCAAGACTTCCACTGTGATAATGAAAAAGAACAATAAGTGGATTATGTGTTCTCACTTTACCAGTAATGTAATATTGTAATTTCAATGAATGTCCACTGTCCTCAAGACATACGTTGTCCACAGATTTGTCAGCGTGACATCATCGCCTCTGCGTCCGTCTGCATGAATAACATCATACTTAATACTGCTCGATAATGTGCAGACTGTCTTATGGCTGTTATTGTCTCTAATTTGTGTTCCTATTTTGTTCTAAGTAACTAAATGTTCCCAAATTGAGACAACATCAGGTTCTATAAAGTGAAGTCAAAGCTTCCTGTGTTAAAGCTGCATTCTCTCTCCTGTCCACCAGGGGGCGACTCCTCTGGTTGTATAGAAGTCTATGAGAAAATGACTCTACTTCTCTCTTGATTTATTCCCTCAGTAAACATTGTAAACATGAGTTTATGGTCTCAATCTCTAGTTTCAAGTCTTCCTTTTCCTACAGTAACTACAATTCAACTTTGTTTATGATTATTAGATGATTATATTATAATCATTATATAGGAATGTTTTACTTCAGTGTGACAAATGTTTCATCGTCTCATTTTATCTCCGATCCAGAGTCCCAGTCCTCCCCTCAAGAACGACCCGGGTCCTGCTTCAGTCCTCCAGCCATGGACCTCAGCCTGTCACCCTCCTCCCGCCACGCCTCCTCCCTCTCCCCGTCTCCTTCCTCCCCTGCCTCCCCCTTTCCTTCCTCACCCCTGGAGTCCCCTCACAGCAGCAGCAGCCCTCAGCCACATCTCTTCTCACGGGTGAGCACCGCCATTCACACTGATTTATTTCAAACATGAACGAGAAGTGTGAAAAACATCCTCCTCACCATATCTGATATGACCAGGCTGAAACATCCAGTTCTTTAAAGTGAAGTCAAAGCTTTATGTCTTAATGAACAATGAAAGCTCGATGAAAACCAAGGTCAGTGACGGAGTTCCACAAGGGTCTGTTCTTGGACCAATTTTATTCACCTTATATATGCTTCCTTTAGAGAATATTATCAGAAAACACTCAATAAACGTTCATTGTTATGCAGATGATACCCAGTTATATCTATCAATTAAGCCAGACGAAACTAACCAGTTCTCTAAACTTCAACATGTCTTAAGGACGTTAAACCTGGATGACCTGTAACTTCTTGATGTTAAACTCCGAAAAAACTGAAGTTATTCTACTAGAGATCAATTATCTAACGATATAGTTTCTCTAGATGGCATTGCTCTAGCATCCAGCACTACCGTTAAGAACCTCAGAGTTATCTTTGACCAGGATCTGTCTTTTAACTCTTATATAAAACAGATCTCAAGGACAGCCTTTTTTCATTTACGTAACATTGCGAAAATCAGGAAAATCCTGTCTCAAAGCGATGCAGAAAAACTAGTTCATGCATTTGAGAACACCCAGAGTATCTCAACCATGAACAGACACCAAACACAACCAGCTTGTCCTCCTGGGTCGGACTGGTCTCATCCAGTATTCGTAGCTGTACCTACATTGGATACTATGTGGTTGACGTCACATTCCTCTTCATCTCCGTCTCTTTCAGGAGCCGACTCGTCATCGCGGCCTGGAGGGCGGAGCTTCACCTCAGGGTTATCCGTTCTATCTGCCGATTGGAAGCCCGCCAAGGGCGTACAGCTTCCCCCCCTCCATGTTCATTGGTCAGAACAGAGACAGGCAGGTGTCACCAGAGCCCTCATTGGACGGTCAGCTGGCCTGCCATTGGATGAAGGTGAATATACAAAAATCAATAAACACTTGTACTCTGTTCATTACAATGAAGAGGTGCAGGGATGATGTATTTCTGTCGTCCAACAGGAAGTCATCATCATTGAGAGGGCAGAGTGAAGTTGACTGTAGTTATTAGTCCGACCACCAGGTGGTGCTGAGAACATCATCACTATTAGACAAAAACTAACAAAATGGTGCTGAAATGATAATTGGACACTCCACTAATCCTTGTATTAATTCTAGCAAAGACAACACAAACGTTTGTGTGTTGTTGGATATAATATGTGAAGATTTGTTTCTATAAATTAAATATTTGGGGGATTGAATAAAAAAATAAATCAATCTAAAAGGGATTTTACGGTTTATTGTGAGGTTCTAAAGACTAAACTATTCATTATTACATAGTGTTTTTCAAAATAAAAGTCAACCAGCACATCATTTGACAAATGGTTTGTCAGGAAAGTCTCATTTAGTTGTTGATTTAACAAGAAAGTCAACAAGAAAAGTGACAGAATCAATGAACAAGGTCTTAATTTGAAGTGTTTTAATGGATCCGGGGAATAAATAATCCAATCGGGTCAGTGTACTTGATGTGATTGAATATTTGATGGACCCCCCTTAAATGAGGCTGTGAGGTGACATAACACATGTGGAATAAGTGAACCTGGAGCAGTAGCTGTTGCTCTTCAGTGTGGTCATGAGTTTAAATCTCTCCTCTAGTGCCACCTGCTGTTCGACTCGCTGCAGGACCTGGTGGATCACATCAACGACTTCCACGTCAAGCCTGAAAAGGATTGTGGGTACTGCTGCCGGTGGGAGGGCTGTGCTCGAAACGGGAGGGGCTTCAACGCCAGGTATGACCTCACTTTATGACCTCACTTTATGACCTCACTTTATGACCGCAGGCGTCCTGTTGGGCTGGTCAGTATCTGCATATTATTGACTCATTTATATCTTTTTTTACTTGTTGATAAAATATAAACAATGAAAATGTTAAAATAATAATAATGAATAAAATAAATAATAAAGACACTAATAATGAAAATAATAAAAGAAGATTAATTGATTTGTCTGTGGAAATATATTTTATACATGCCTCTTGTGTGTAGCCCTGAACTAGATTTAAAGAAAAAAAGAAAAGCTGCTTTGAGGCAAATTTTTCGTGTTATTTCCTCCTGGACACCTCCTGACCTCAGGCTGTATGTGAATGTGAACCAGAGCGACATAAAACAAGAGTCGTGTCCTGGTTTCCTCATTCTGAACCATTTCCTGTACCAGGTCCTGTGTGTTACTAAAGGGCCTGGTTCTGACATCAGCAGCCTCACCTTTAGAGGAAATATTGAACATTTGAGAAGTCAGAGTAAACAGAATGTGTCTAATGTTTCACAGGTACAAAATGCTGATTCATATCCGCACACACACCAATGAGAAGCCGCACCACTGTCCCACCTGTAACAAGAGCTTCTCCCGCCTGGAGAACCTGAAGATACACACCCGCTCACACACAGGTGAGTTCACAGGCTCACAGGGATCAAACGGTGTGGTGAGGTTCTAGGTTCTGATTAATGCCAACCAGATCCTATGAAAAGAACAAAACCAACAACTGATCATATTAAAGGCAGCAACAAGAGTTGGAAGACAGGTAAAAAGGTAGACAGGTAGACAGGTAGACAGGTAGACAGGTAGATAGGCAGGTAGGTACAATGCCTATAAAAAGTATTCACCCCCTTGGATGTTTCACCATTTTGTTGCTTTTATACATGAAATCATGGTCAATATAATTTGGCTTTTTTGACAAGAATTTGCAAAAATCCTTAAATATCAAAGTGAAAACAGATTTTTACAAACTAATGTCAATTAATTTAAAATATATAAGGTAAAGTAAATGATTGCATAGATATTCAGCCCTTCAGGTCAGTATTTAGTAGATTTGATCTTTGGCTGCATCCCAGCACTGAGTCTGGATATGTCTCAATCAGGCTGACACATCTGGACACTGCAATCTTTCTCCATTCTTCGTTGCAAAACAGCTGCAGCTCTGTCGGGTTGCTCGGGGATCGGGCCTGAACAGCTCTTTAAGTCCAGACACTCACTCTGCATTGGATGGAGATCTGGGCTTTGACTCGGCCGCTCCAGAACATTCAGCTTGTTGTCTTTGAACCGTTCATCAGCACTTTTACTACATATTGTTTAAAGACCACAGCAGAATGACCAGTGGTGAGTTCATGTGTTGTAGGAATTCTCACCTTTTCAGCCGATTATTAGCATGGTTCTGGGTATGACTGTCTGTCAGTCCGTCTTTTGGTTGGTTGGTCATTTTGCTCCAGACTAAAACTGATTGTCTCTGTTCTTGAAGTGAAACAAGGGACCACAGAGGGGAAGCGGTTTGACTTTAACAGACCTTTGTCCGACTTTGTTATTGTCTCTGTTTTTCCAAAACAAGCTTGAGTCAGAAGGCAAGCGATGATAAAATCTGGCTTCCCTTTTTAACTGCAGGGAGAAACCAAATATGTCGACACAAGAGGAAACGTGAGACCAACTGAACACTGAGACTAGAATAAACACCTTTACAAGTTCATTTTGTCTCATATTCAGACTTCATGTTGTACTAAAAGTATTCTGCCAGTAGGATGAGAGACAATACACTTTGTTTGAGGGTCTCAAAACAAGACGGATGGGCGTAAACTGAATTAACACATTAATGAGGTGACATTTTGATTGATTCTAAGTATATAGAAGTATATAAACCTAAGTATTTCACCATCTTTGTTTAAACCTAACTAAGTATTTCACCATCTTTGTTTAAACCTAACTAAATTTCTCTTTGCTAAACCTATTTTTCACCATCTTTGTTTAAACCTAACTAAGTATTTCACCATCTTTGTTTAAACCTAACTAAGTATTTCACCATCTTTAACTAAACCTAACTAAGTATTTCACCATCTTTTTTTAAACCTAACTTAGTAGTTTCCTGTGAAGACGTAACTTTATTTTGAAAAGACTATATTCTTGTAACAGTATCTTTTGATAAATATGAACCATTGTGTGAGGGAACGTAGCAGCAGAGAGACGTCAGAGCTTTTGTCTCAGTGAGAAGCAGAACTTTAGAATGTTGAGTGTTATTATAGAAACATTGTTTGCTCTCAAAACGGACGGACAAAAGAGGTCCGTCAACCAGAATTAATTATTACAAGAACAGGACCTGCTAATCCTAAATCTACAGCTGAACTCTTTCCAACAATACATTAAATCAAGCACACACAGAATGAACAAACACATTTCTCACCGTTGATAACTTTAAATTGATGATAATACAGGAGGTCATGTGAAATGTGACGTCACGTCTTTCCTTTGGCTCTTTTGTTTGCTTTGTCGGTTCATGAAAGAGTTTGAGTTTAAAACCCTTTGTTACCTGCTGTCCTGTGGGAAGGGTGGAGGACAACCTTTTGTGTCCAACAGATGAAGCAGAGCTCAACACATAGTGGAGTTCTGATTTATTAGTTTATCATTTTATTATTTGCTCGTCATGAGGAGGGCGGATAAGAAAGTGTTTCCGGATCAGAGAAGATGACGTCTGAAGAAGATTACTCACCACCTACAAAGCCCTCAACAACCTGGCCCTCCCTACCTTTCAGACCTCCTCCCCCTCCACGCCCCCACCCGCTGCCTCAGGTCGGCCTTCTCAGTTGCTGCTCCCTCCCTCTGGAACGCCCTCCCCATCCACATCCGTCAGGCTCCCACCCTATCATCATTCAAACAAGCCCTCAAAACCCACCTCTTCAAACTCGCCTTCACCTGCTAACCCCCGCTCCTTTCCCTCCCGACCCTCCACTACATGACTCCTTCCACAGCTTCTCCAGTTTTCTTTTTTTAAATGTTCTGTTTGTTTGTTTTGTTTGCTCCTTTGTGTTCTTTTTTTGTTTTTGTTTGTCTTCGCCCTATGTGAAGCGTCTTTGGGTATCTAGAAAAGCGCTATATAAAATGAAAGTATTATTATTATTATTATTATTATTATTATTATTATTAAGAGACAGCGACACATTGAGCCTGTGTTACAGTAAAAAGAGATGGAAGTATGAGGTTCAAACTAAGATATTGTTCACAGTTGCATTATGGGACGTACTTTGCAGCCTGACCCATAAAAGGCACTAGAAGCTGGACTGATTTTGAGCATTTAACAAAATATATATTTATGTTTTTACGCCTTTTTTCAAAAATCTGTGATAATAAATTGACACTTTAAAGTTCCTGTAAAGCAAAGTTTGGATAAATCTTCAGGAACACGTGACGAACTAGATGAGAAATGTTTGCACTGTAAACAGAATCCATTTTGTCCTGATGAAAGAGATGATTTCCTGCTGAGAGCTACCGGCTACATCGTCAAGAAAAGTCAAATGAAGTCACAGAACATTTTAAATTCAAAATGCTTGATTGCAACATACATCGTATGACTTACAGCTGCATTGACATTTATATATCTGCATTATATTTGTATTGATACTGTGATAAAGTATATTATTAATTCTCCCTCTGTGTCCCCTCCAGGAGAGAAACCCTACGTCTGTCCTTATGACGGCTGCAGCAAACGGTACTCCAACTCCAGCGACCGCTTCAAGCACACGCGGACGCACTACGTGGACAAACCGTACGGCTGCAAGATGAGCGGCTGCATGAAGCGCTACACCGACCCCAGCTCGCTGCGCAAGCACATCAAGGCCCACGGACACTTTGTCTCTCCGGAGCAGGGCGCCGCCATCAGCAGGCCTGGGGGGGCGGGGCCTGGCCTCCTGGGGGCGGGGCCTCAGAGCATCTCTGACCTGCACAGTGTGTGCGGGGCCCACCTCCTCCTCGGGGGGCCCCTCTCTGCTTTCTGCCACCGCGGGGCGCCACTCTTCTCCGTGTCCGCGGGGAGTCTCTCGGACTCTCCTCTCTTACACTTTGGACTCTCAGCGGCGTCCGTGATGGGGCTGGGAGCGCTGGGAGCTCTGGGACGGATTGCGGGGATGAAGATGGAAGGCGGGGAGGAGGAGGAGGAGGGAGAGGAAGGGGGGGTGCTGAACCTGTCTGCGGGGGCGGGGCTAAGACGAAGTGACCCTCTGTCCTGGCTGGTTGTCCCCCCGAGGGCCCTTCTCCTCAAACCAGCTGTCGTCAGCTAGGATGTGCACGTTTAGTTCAGTGTGTGTGTGTGTGTGTGTGTGTGTGTGTGTGTGAGGGATGAAAGGTTGCCGTCTTGGCAGAGCCATAAAGAAAGGAAACACTTCAGTCATTCCAGTCCTGAAAGACAACACAAGACGAACTGAGGGCGTTTTTTGTGTTCGAGTGAACAAAAAGAAGTCGTCTGTTTGAGTTTCGGGTTTCACAAGAGTTCAGTTTCACCCCAACGACAAAAGAAAATAAAACAGGTATGACTTGAATCTGGCGACCAGATCAGATTTCATCTGTTGACATTACATCGAGTCCCTGTTGTTTTCAGCAGCGACAACATCGATGATAACTGAACTAAACTTTGCAATAAGATTTCTCTAATGTAATGAGATTTATATGATGCATTCGTGGTCCCCAGGAGATGGATGTTTCTATCGCTGGTGATGCTAACGTTTCCTCTAGCGCCACCATCAGGTCCACGTTTCAAATCCCGAATTACAAATCAAATATGTTTTATTAGAGGAAGATATCTGGAGAACCACGGCTGTCTGAGCGGCTCAGAACCACAGAAGTGATTCAAATATGTGCGATTTAGGTGAGCTGACCCTTTAATGTTCATCTGAACCTCGACATCAGATTCACTAATCTGATTTTATATATTTTTTTATGTTTGACAACCTCCACTCACTGCTGAGCCCATTTCACTCATTAATAAATATGGGAAAAGCAGGATAACGGGGAGCAACGAGAAACACTAATGCAACATTAATGAAGACTTCATTAAGAATCAATGTGACATCGTTCTTTATTCTCTCCTTCAGGAAACCTTTCTAGAATGAATGGGTTTAATCTCAAAATCAATCCACAGCCTCTCACATAAAACTTTATACAAAATGTTTACAGGTTTAAGTGGTGATCTGATGACATGAATTTAAATAAGATGTCTGTGGATTTGATATCTGGGACGTATATCATCTCGTGCAACACGTTCACCTGAGATGAGCGGCTTCATTTTCAAGCCCACAAACAAAATATTAAGCTCGTTGGAGGTAACTGAAACCGCCGAGGTCCGGTCATGATGAACTCATCAGCTGCTCTACGGACTCTTTAAAGAGAGACATGGATGTTTACGACGTGTGACGGATCCTTGTAACCCACACAGAGCCTTCTGTTTGACCACGTGATTATTAAACTCACAAGATAAAAAGAAATACAGAGTGCTGACGCAACGCGACGTGGGTTTGTGGTCGACTCCTTCAGTCTAGATGAGCTCATTTTATTTTTCTATTAATCACTCCTCGACAACGATCTCGACCCGGATCGGCCCGTTTTAGAGAAGACCAACATTCAACACGGCAGACAAAAGGTGTGTATCTGGAAAGTATAAGTACACATTTGCTTTACAAGAAAGCCTCTTCATGTTTGACAAAGGCCTCCTGCGGCCGGTAGCTGTTGTTTTATCTCCGACTCTTGTTTGCACATCGGTCGATCCTAATCAGTATTTCAAAAGGGTGCCTTGTGTTTCATCTGAAATATATCACACAGTATATGAAACATATCTACACAGATGTAACGTGTATAAATGTGCTTTTCATTACATTTTAGAAAAGTCGAATAACTTGACAGCAGATGTGATTTGTACGTCAGGGCCACTGCAGCGTCACCAGCGTCGATGACGATGACTTGATGTCAATAAACAAAAATAATAATTATAAAAACAATGTTTCAGTGTCTTATTGCATTTTTTATTTATTTTATTTGCCTGTAGAAGTTTTTCACTCACAGATGTGAACCGATTAAAGAACGAGCAAAAGTGAAAATAAACAGAAATAAAACTGAGATAATTAAAAAAGGAAAATAAAATAATATAATAATAATGTGAATTAGTAATAAAAGATGGATTCACATTTCCTGCTGTTTGTTTTAGTCGACTCAACTCATCAAGCAGGGAAGGGAACCATTTCAACATAAATTGGATATTTATTCAAAAACTTTCAATCTTTTACAGGGATGAGTATCTTTAAGATGTTATCCATACTAGAACAATCAACATTTCTTTATCATTCTTGTATGTAAACAAATATTCTTTCTTGAGCAGCAATACAAGAAGTTCTAAAATCTTTAAAACACAATCCTCTCGCCCGACCTCCAGAGAGGATCCGCCCGCCTCGAGACACCCTCGCCCTGGCCGACCCCCAGAGAGGCCCCGTCGGCCTGGTCGTCCTCCTGTTCGCCCCCCCCAGAGGGGTTCTGCCCGTCCACCTTGCCTCAGCCTTCGAGGATTCTCACTCTGCGGCCTCGGAGGAGTTCTAGGGTTAGGTTAGGGTCAAACAGACCATTTAGAGTCAAACAGACCATAAAGCAGGATATGCTTTAGGGAAAATTGCGGCAAAATTGCTGAACTCAAGGCTTCGAAACATCCACAAACCAGTGAATGACGTCATGATGACTATGTTCACTTCTTATATTCGGTCTGTGATGTAAACACGGGCGATCAGATAGCCTGGCTCCGTCCAAACGTAACTAAACTAAAGCCGCGTTTTGAGGGGAAACTGAATGTGTTGCATTGGACCAAAGTTCTTGTTGCACCAAACCGGCTATAAATAATGAAGACCTGTGGGAGCAGATTACTAGGAGAGTCACTTCCTGTGTCAATTATCACGTGTTCGTGACTAGACATAGTGGTTTCCTTCTGGCGAACGATCTTCCAGCATGTGACTTCCTGTCATGGAGCAGTAGTCTCATGTAAAAACCACAACCATTTCAAAACTGCTGATTACAAGACAGAAGCTTGTGAACATATTTTGATTTGGTACAAATGTAGCATGTAGTATTCTGATATTCTGATCTGGTACTGATTCGGAAATATATCTCCTTTGTGCATCGGACCAGTCTGCCTGGCCCATGTATCCCACAATGCAACAGTCTACTGCCACAACAACCATGGCCAAAAACAGCAAGCTGTTAGGGATTCAGTAGCAAAGGACCCACTAGCAGACACAGCTCTTGGTTCAGAGTAGATTTAATTTAGTTCTCAAGCAACAATCCAAAGGGCAAAAACAGTCTCGTAGTCAATAGGCAGCAGAGGTCAAAAAACCCAAAAAGTCAGAACAGAGTCGAAGGCAAAGGTATCCAAAACACAGAATCCAAACAGGGCAGGTCAAAACCAGGCAAAGGTCAAAAATCACAGGCAGACAGAATATAACAAGATTTAGGGAACGCTGGAAAGGCTCAGGTATTAACTGGCACCATCTGGCAGAGACTCCAAGGCCGTTTCTCAATAAGTGAACTTCTCTGTACTTGTGTCCTCGTGAACGTGTGAAACGTCATCTAGCGGCCCAAGTACTGTTCCAATACACAAGTTCATCCAGCCAAGTACGGTCCAGATACCCGGATGTGTCCTCGCTCCGCCCATTATATCGGGATGCATCGGAGTAGACTTGTGTGGACTTTGGACAGCCAAGTATCCCAGAATGCATTTCACCAGCAAACAAGAGCCGACAGTAGCGGAGACGGCTCACAACTGTCAGTTATAACTGTCTAAATACTGCTGTTGTTGTGTAACGGAATTTAGTTTTAACATTTTTTTAAGCGAGAATGTAGTTGTTAAGACTTAAAATATGCGGTCGATTTATCAAGATAGAGCCTGTTTGAAAAAAGCGCCGACGTTTGTCGGAGATATGAGAGGACCAGAGAGGAGATATATATATATATATATAGGAGATAGATATGAGAGGACCAGAGAGGAGACCGGGCGGTGGTGCTCATGCAGCCCGCTGACAGCAGCCTGATCTCGGCTAGGCTCCTCCAGATGTGCCGCTGGCTCCGGTGTCTCTGTGGTTGTGGTTGCAGATGTAACACAAAACATATACATATTAATATTTTAATATTTTCTAAATGAAAATGAAAAAAGGCAGGGTTGTGTTTTATATCATATTTCGTTTTATTGTCAATATATATGACTGAAGATAACCGGAGTAGGCGGGACCGACGAGCTGAGTTGGTGACGTCGTGACGTTGGTGACGTCATCAAGTTCGCTGCTGTTCCAATTGCAAAATGACGTAATGACGTAATGATGTCATGACGTACTGCGTCCTCCCGTCCTCGGGAGTTTGTACTCCCGAGTCGAACTATCCAAGTATGAACTTGCAAGTTTGCAAGTCCATACTTGACCATACTTGGTATTGAGAAACGGCCAATGGCACACCGGACTTAAATACCCACAAACCAATCACCACAAACAGAAATCAGGTGTGCACACAAAATGGCGGGAAAACAAACAAAGACAGGGTGGAGTCAGGGCCACATGACTTTTCAAAACAAAAACAGAAAACACATGACAACACCACATGATCAAAGTGTAAACAAAAAGCACAAGTTGCTGGAAAAACAAGAACTCAAACAGCACGGTTACTAACACAAGCTGGATGACGAAGACCTGGGTAATTCTTATCTGAATTTTATACTTGGAAATCAAACTTGTTTTGTTTCATGCACCAACGTAGGAATGAACCACAGACTGGATATAAGAAGTGGACGTAGTCATCGTGACGTCATTCATTGGTTTGTTGACTGATGTTAAGAAGCGTCAAGTTTGGCGATTCAGTTGTCGCCATCTTGGATTAAGGCCGTCGCCATCTCGTTTTTTTTGCAACCAGTGAACAGGAAGTGACCATATATGGAGTGAGGAGGAGTGACGTAGAGACGCCGTATACGTCTCTGGTGTCGACCTGTCAATCAGTGTGTAGCCCCGCCCTAAAGCATCCCCTGCTTTATGGTCTGTTTGACTCTAAATGGAGCATCATTTACTAAATGAACATCATGCTGTATTGAAGAAGACTTGAAACTAGAGATTGAGACCATAAACTCATGTTTACAATGTTTACTGAGGGAATAAATCAAGAGAGAAGTAGAGTCATTTTCTCATAGACTTCTATACAACCAGAGGAGTCGCCCCCTGGTGGACAGCAGAGAGAATGCAGCTTTTGAGTTTGCCGCATGGTTTCTAGTCTTTATGCTAAGCTAACTGACTATAGCTTCATATTTAACGTACAGACGTATCGATCATCTCGTTTCCCTCTCAGCGAGAAACTTCAATTCCCAAAATGTCAAACTATTAATAAAAAACAATAAAATAATTCATTATAAGTTGACTTGTTTTTTCTTTCATAGCGTCTAGATCAGGGAAGGGACGGAGTTGCAATAAAACACACTCACAATAAGTTAATTATCGTGATAACTGGGACAAAAGTGACTCAGTTATGTAGAGAAGTTTAAAATATAGAAAACCTTTATTATGATTTTAATTATTTTGTTTTGCACTAAATTAAGATGTGCGTCCTATTCCTTTAAAACACTCATATTAAGATATCCAAGACGATATCTAGTCTCATATCATGGTATCATATCCTCACATCATTTACACCATAATAGTTTTTGCAAGACACAACACCTCGTGGGACGTTATTGATCCAACAGGACAGGTCATCTCATAAACAGACACTGTTACTGTTACTGTACGACGATTTACTCAAATACTCACAATGAATCATGAAATGGTTTTCCATAATCCATGACAGTCTCATTAGTTACATTACATTAGAGTCATGTAGCAGAGGCTTTCCTCCAAAGCGACTTACAGTCAGTAGTATGTTACATATCATTCACCCATTCACACACTGATGACAGGCTACCATCAAGGTGCCACCATCAGACTCTAACTAACATTCATCATCAGTCCACACCGATGGCCTTCAGGAGCAACTTGGGGTTAAGTGTCTTGCCCAAGGACACATCGACTGCCGAAGCCGGGTATCGAACCACCGACCCTCTGAATGGAGAACTACCTTGCTCTCCACTACGCCACAGCCTCACAGTTTACATAAGGGTTATTTACAAAAGACATTCCTCAATTGTTGGATAAGAGGATCAACATCAACATGAATGCATCTCCTCCCTGTTTAATTACCCCCCCACCACACACACACACACACACACACACACACACACACACACACACACACACACACACACACACACACACACACACACACACACACACATGAATCATGCAATAGTTCGGATGACAGTGTAGTTGTGGTGGAGGGATGAGCTGGATTTAATTTGAGGGAAAATTCCCAAAACAGTCAGTTTTTGTCCCCGTCAGAGTCTCCATGCTTCCCTTCCATAAAGCAAAGAATGGACAAAAAGGTGAAGTGACACAGCCAGCCTCCTCCTCCTCCTCCTCCTCCTCCTCCTCCTCCTCCTCCCTCCTCCTCCTCCTCCTCCTCCTCCTCCTCCTGTCACTCCACGGTGCGGGGGAGTCCTCTGTTAGTTCATGTGGACCATCGGGGAGGATTGAGGAGGCAGGGCAGCACTCATGGGGGAGCGAGGGGACCGGCTGCTGAGGTAAGAGCTCTACTCCTTCACCTGTCCCTCACATGACAGCTCACCTGTAGACCTGCAGCCTGGAGGAGAAGCTCAGTGACGACCCGTTTCTCTCCGTTTCCTCTGAGCAGAAGCAGCGGGATGGAGGGACACGGGTCACTGTAGACCCACAAGCTGTAGTTCAGCTCCAGCAGACAGCAGGGGAACTAAACTAAACTAAACTAAACTAAACTAAACTAAACTAAACTAAACTAAACTAAACAGGGATCACAGCTGAGAGAACGGTTGGTTTTAAAACAACCCGCTGCGTGTTTTACGCACGAAGGCGCACAGCAGGTAATAATCCAGCATCCCATAATATGTCTATATGTCTATATGTCTATATGTCTATATGTCTATGTGTCTATATGTCTATATGTCTATATGTCTATATGTCTACATGTCTATATATCTACATGTCTATATGTCTATATATCTATATATCTATATGTCTATATGTCTATATGTCTATATGTCTATATGTCTATATGTCTATATGTCTATATGTCTATATGTCTATATGTCTACATGTCTATATGTCTACATGTCTACATGTCTATATGTCTATATATCTATATGTCTACATGTCTATATGTCTATATGTCTACATGTCTACTATATGTCTACATGTCTATGTCTATGTCTATATGTCTATATGTCTATGTCTATGTCTATATGTCTATGTCTATGTCTATGTCTATGTCTATATATCTACATGTCTACATGTCTACATGTCTATATGTCTATATGTCTACATGTCTATATGTCTATATGTCTACATGTCTATATGTCTATATGTCTACATGTCTATATGTCTATATGTCTATATGTCTATATGTCTACATGTCTATATGTCTATATGTCTACATGTCTATATGTCTATATGTCTATATGTCTACATGTCTATATGTCTATATGTCTATATGTCTATATGTCTATATGTCTATATGTCTACATGTCTATATGTCTACATGTCTATATGTCTACATATCTATATGTCTATATGTCTACATGTCTATATGTCTATATGTCTATATGTCTATGTCTACATGTCTATATGTCTATATGTCTATATGTCTATATGTCTATATGTGTCTATATGTCTATATGTCTATATATCTACATGTCTATGTCTATATGTCTATATGTCTATATGTCTACATGTCTATATGTCTATATGTCTATATGTCTATATGTCTATATGTCTACATGTCTATATGTCTATATGTCTACATGTCTACATGTCTATATGTCTATATGTCTACATGTCTATATGTCTATATGTCTACATGTCTACATGTCTACATGTCTACATGTCTATATGTCTATATGTCTATATGTCTATATGTCTACATGTCTATATGTCTACATGTCTATGTCTACATGTCTACATGTCTATATATCTATATGTCTATATGTCTATATATCTATATATCTATATGTCTACATGTCTATGTCTATATGTCTATATGTCTACATGTCTACATGTCTATATGTCTACATATCTACATGTCTACATGTCTACATGTCTACATGTCTATGTCTATGTCTATATGTCTATATGTCTATATGTCTATATGTCTACATGTCTATATGTCTACATGTCTATATGTCTACATGTCTATATGTCTACATGTCTATGTCTATATGTCTACATGTCTATGTCTACATGTCTATATGTCTATATGTCTACATGTCTACATGTCTACATGTCTACATGTCTATATGTCTATATGTCTATATGTCTACATGTCTATATGTCTACATGTCTATATGTCTATATGTCTATATGTCTATATGTCTATATGTCTATATGTCTACATGTCTATATGTCTACATGTCTATATGTCTACATGTCTACATGTCTATATGTCTACATGTCTATATGTCTATATGTCTACATGTCTATATGTCTATATGTCTACATGTCTACATGTCTACATGTCTATATGTCTACATGTCTACATGTCTACATGTCTATATGTCTATATGTCTACATGTCTATATGTCTACATGTCTACATGTCTACATGTCTACATGTCTATATGTCTATATGTCTACATGTCTATATGTCTACATGTCTACATGTCTACATGTCTATATGTCTATATGTCTACATGTCTATATGTCTACATGTCTACATGTCTACATGTCTACATGTCTACATGTCTACATGTCTACATGTCTACACCTGCACTACTTCATATATCAACCTCTAAACATGAATCCGTCTGTCTGGTTTTTACTTCCCTTGTTCTGAACGAGTCCCATGAACTGGTCATTTGAGGGAACTGGACTTTAGCTGCCGTGTTGAGGTGGAAGACACACTGACTGAGACATATGAGTGCAACGGATCATCAACTCTGATCTGATAAACACAAAAGAACACTTTTAGATCTCTGATCGCGTTTTTCTTTGACTTGCTGCTGATACTAATAACTGATCATTGATGATTCATATTGTCATATTATTAAAATGATTAAAATGACTCCTGAATCGCAGAACCTGTTAAGCAACAAAACCACCACCATGAGATGAAGCAGGGACTTTCTGTTTCTCTTAGTCAATGACACATCACGAGGAACAATAGAGGAGCTTGTTGTGATGACTATTATTCCACACCCATCCATCCATTCATCATCCATTTCCTTCATTTCCTTCCGCTTATCCGGGTCGGGTCACATTATTCCACATGTTCTGCGTTTATATGCTGTGTTTAGTTCTGTGTTTGTAATGGTGACAAAGTCCACAGATGAATCTTTGCACCATGTTACCACGGTTATTATTTGGCGCACCCATGCAGAGGTGGGTGTTATCTTAATAATGGAGCATTTGTTTAACTGGGTTTGTAGACTTAGTGGCTCATATCTGAAACATTTGTATTTAATTAAATCACCTTCTATCGCTGCAGGAGGTCACACAGTGAATCATTGTAATATTTATATACATACATACATACATACATACATATTTATATATATATATATATATATATATATATATATATATATATATATATATATATATATATATATACATATATATCTATATATATATATATATATATATATATATATATATACATATATATATATATATACATATATATTAAACATATTTATACATCTGCAGTCTTATGAGCTGATGTCTGTGGTGAAGAATACCGTTTTTAAGCAGTTTTTAAACAAACAGTTTTTAAACAGTTTTTAAACAGTTTTTAAACAGTTTTTAAACAGTTTAAACACAGTTTTTAAACAAACAGTTTTAAAACAGTTTTAAAACAGTTTTTAAACAGTTTTTAAACAAACAGTTTTTAAACAAACCAGTTTTTCAACAGTTTTTAAACAGTTTTTAAACAGTTTTTAAGCAGTTTTAAACAGTTTAAACAGTTTTAAACAGTTTAAACAGTTTTTAAACAGTTTTTAAACAGTTTTTAAACAGTTTTTAAACAGTTTTTAAACAGTTTTTAAACACAGTTTTTAAACAGTTTTAAACAGTTTTTAAACAGTTTTTAAACACAGTTTTTAAACAGTTTTTAAACAGTTTTTAAACAGTTTTTAAACAGTTTTTAAACAGTTTTTAAACAGTTTTTAAACAGTTTTTAAACAGTTTTTAAACAGTTTTTAAACAGTTTTAAACAGTTTTTAAACAGTTTTTAAACAGTTTTAAAACAGTTTTTAAACAGTTTTTAAACACAGTTTTAAACAGTTTTAAACAGTTTTAAACAGTTTTTAAACAGTTTTAAACAGTTTTTAAACAGTTTTTAAACAGTTTTAAACAGTTTAAACAGTTTTTAAACAGTTTTTAAACAGTTTTTAAACAGTTTTAAACAGTTTTAAACAGTTTTTAAACAGTTTTTAAACAGTTTTTAAACAGTTTTAAACAGTTTTTAAACAGTTTTTAAACAGTTTTTAAACAGTGTTAAACACAGTGAGTGAACAGTTGTGAACACCTGAAGCTCGTCTGTCATGCTGATGACGTCATTAAACGTTTCCAGGTGATGAGCTCGCGCCTCCTCTCTCACGCGCTCCCTGTGACGTGTTTAACTCACCTGTCCTCGCTGCTCGTGGGCCGGTGCGCGTGACGGCCATGGAGCTCCACGAGGCCCCCGGGGAGCGCGCGGTCCTACCTGCTCGTGACCGCGCGGAGACACTCACCTGGCGGCGCGTCCTCGTGGCGGCTCTCCACCTCAGAAGCGCGCTCCCGACGGAGCTCTGCGTCCTGTGGGCCACGCGGGTCCCCGCGGCCCCTCAGTAAGCTACAGAGAGCAGCAGGTGTCTGTCTGTCAGGTGTCTGTCTGTCTGTCTGTCTGTCTGTCTGCAGGTGTCTGTCTGTCTGTCTGCAGGTGTCTGTCTGTCTGCAGGTGTCTGTCTGTCTGTAGGTGTCTGTCTGTCTGCAGGTGTCTGTCTGTCTGCAGGAGTCTGTCTGCAGGTGTCTGTCTGTCTGCAGGTGTCTGTCTGTCTGCAGGTGTCTGTCTGCAGGTGTCTGTCTGCAGGTGTCTGTCTGCAGGTGTCTGTCTGTCTGCAGGTGTCTGTCTGCAGGTGTCTGTCTGTCAGGTGTCTGTCTGTCTGCAGGTGTCTGTCTGTCTGCAGGTGTCTGTCTGTCTGCAGGTGTCTGTCTGTCAGGTGTCTGTCTGTCTGCAGGTGTCTGTCTGTCTGCAGGTGTCTGTCTGTCTGCAGGTGTCTGTCTGTCTGCAGGTGTCTGTCTGCAGGTGTCTGTCTGTCTGCAGGTGTCTGTCTGTCTGCAGGTGTCTGTCTGTCTGGGTGTCTGTCTGTCTGCAGGTGTCTGTCTGTCTGCAGGTGTCTGTCTGCAGGTGTGTCTGTCTGCAGGTGTCTGTCTGTCTGCAGGTGTCTGTCTGCAGGTGTGAGGGTGTGGTCCACCTGCTGGCTCAGGAGTCCTCATCCGGGCTCATCCTCAGTCCTCATGTAGACCAGAGGTCAAATACATGAATATAAATCAGGAGTCACTGAAAACACTGAGTGAGTAGTTTCACCATCAAGGAAATCAGAGGTTAGAGCAGAAAGCATCAAAAGAGCTGAAGCAGTTCTGTCACCGGGCAGGAGCTCACTTTAGCTGTGTAAATACGTCCTGTTTAAACATGCAGAAGTTGTCAAATATTGGTTTATGTTCATGTCCTCATGGAACACTGAAAGATTGATATGCAAATGTAAATTAAATATTAAATTGTGTCAAACAGAACAAGCAGATATGGTTTCAGTGCCAAGAGGTTAAAGCAACGCTGTGCTGTATTCCAGGGCATCATTTCTGTGAGACTCTTTTACAGACAAAGTCGAGATGAAATTCATTCTCCTCCGAGTCGTTAAAGCATCACTGACACCCTGACGGAGTTAAGTCAGAAGTGGAGGAAAGAATGTGTTCACCCAGAGCTTCACGATGCTCATCGTACAGAGAGCAGAGTGAACTATGTGCTTACATCATGTGGTAACAACGATAACAACGCTGCTGTATTTACACATATCTGACGTTATTTGAGTGTTGATGGAGCAGCTACAATGTTAGCGTAGCTTAGCACCAATCGAACCAAAGTCCATTCAGAAAACAAGCATTTTAAAAGGCGTATGCTCATCGTCTTGCAGCCAGACCTGATAAAGCATGAAATCAGAATTTTTACAAATTTGCATCATTATGTGGTTATTTCAGCATCTTTTTTTTTTTTTTATCAGTTTGTTGCAATTAAATCACAGCAGAAAGGGTATTTTGGGTTCATACAGATGTAGTAAACCAGCTGACGTACTGTTTGCTAGATGATGTTATGAATTCAGACAAGACGGCGATTTGTTTCCTTAGATATCTGGGATTTCCACAAACAGTACAAATCAGCAAAATTGGTTATTTCAGCCATGAGTGATGAATCGTCGTTTGCACGGCGGTGAAACCCCACATAACACGTTCAGAGGATCATCATCCCAATAATCGTCCATAAACCCCACTGAATTTATTCAAAGTATAAACTCCTTTTACCTGCAGACCTTAACCTGAGAATCATCATGTTTGTTTAGTTCTCTTCAGTTTCACAGTTACTCTGTGATATCTGCAAATTCCCCGCTGCGGGACTAATAAAGGATTATCTTATCTTATGTTTGTCTGTGGGACTCTGTCACAAACGCTCTACTTCCTGTTTCCCACCAATATTAACTCTGACCTTTTCTTGTCCTTTCAGTCATCAGAAGAAGCCTTTGCTGCTGTCCTGGTTCCTGTTCCTGCTCGCTCTGGTGCTCCTGGTCTCGTATTGCATCCTGTCCAGCAGATCTCTGTCCCAGTGGGAGACCACCCCCCTCCACGAGTCCTACCGCAGGGTCAATCCACCTCCTCGGTATCGTGTCCATCCAAATCACAGAGTCAAACAAACGGGAGTGTATGAAACCACTAAGAGCCCCTCTGTACCGCCGACCGTACCGCCGACCGTACCCTCTGTACCGCCGACCGTACCCTCTGTACCGCCGACCGTACCCTCTGTACCCTCTGTACCGCCGACCGTACCCTCTGTACCGCCGACCGTACCCCTCTGTACCGCCGACCGTACCCTCTGTACCGCCGACCGTACCCCCTGTACCGCCCGCCGACCGTACCCTCTGTACCGCCGACCGTACCCCTGTACCGTACCCTCTGTACCCCTCTGTACCGCCGACCGTACCCCCTGTACCGCCGTACCCCCTGTACCGTACCCCCCGCCGGCCGTGTACCTCCTACAGGGACTCAGTTCCATCAGGCCTACCCACGCAACTACCACTTCATCATGGACAACCAAGAGGTATGCAAGACCAAGAGTCCTTTCCTGGTCCTGATGGTTCCAGTAACACCAAAAAACGTGGCGGCTCGGGACGCCATCAGGCAGACGTGGGGCAATGAAAGCGTGGTTCAGGGCCAGAGGGTGCTGACTATGTTCATGCTGGGCCTCTCCAGAGGAGCTGATGTCCAGGAGAAGCTAAGACAGGAGAACCTCCAGCACCACGACTTGATCCAGAGCGACTTCATGGACACGTACCTCAATCTGACCATCAAAACCTTAGTGATCATGGACTGGCTGGCCACTCGCTGCCCGTCCGCCACGTACGCCATGAAGATCGACTCGGACATGTTCCTGAACATCGACAATTTAGTGGTCATGCTGCAGAAGCCGGGCCTTCCCAAGGTGAACTACCTGACGGGGATGCTGATGTGGAACAGGCCGGTCATCCGTTCAAAGGACTCCAAGTGGTTCGTCCCTCAGGAGATGTACCCGGGTCCCCTGTACCCCACCTACGCTCTGGGCATGGGCTATGTCTTCTCCAATGACCTCCCAGAGAAAGTTGTGGAGGCCTCCAAATCAATCAAAGCCTTTAACATAGAGGACGCTTATATCGGGTTGTGCATGAAGAAGCTGGGACTCACGCTGGCGTCTCCACCAAATCCCTCCCAGTTCAAGTCCTACAACACAAGATATAATCGCTGCGAGTACTCCAAGATCATCACCTACATTCTGGGGACTTCACAAGAGTTGGTGAAATACTGGAGGGACTTGAAGAAGCCTGGACCGCCTTGTTAGGACAATGATGGACTACAGATGAACAGGGGTCACAGAGTTCTACTGCACTGGTTTATGTTCTCATCCTTATTTTATAAATGAGGCATGAGAGGTCAACTGCACTATAGAAAAGATTAACAGAAGACTTTTTTTTGTATGTTTGTGTATTTAAAACTCCTTCATTGAAGTGCCCCAAAAATAAAGAGAATGTTTATCTGTGGAAATGTGAAGGAGTGGAATTAAAGGAGCCCTTCGGAGCTCATGACCGCTGATGGTGTGGTTAAGCAGTGCTTTGACGAGCAGCTGTGGGTTTGTGTGTATGTTGGTTGTACCTGCAGGTTTACAAAGGCAGAACATGAACGCTGCCACACCTGGACACGCATTACTGCTCACCACAGGGAGCAGCAGCAACCACCCTCTATTCAGTTTTATTTGTACAGCCAAGAACCACAAACCACACATCAGCCTCAGAGGGCTTTACACTTAGTCCAACATTGGACATTATCTGTCCTGTGAACCCTAAAAACCCTAAAAGTGTTTTATATGGTCCTGTTGTGTTCCCCTTATGCATTCATATCTGAACATCCAAATGTTGGTCAAAGTGTGTACGTTTAGCCTCAAAATGCAGTTTTACCAAACCCTTCTAAAAAAGGTTCACCCATGTGACCTGATCTGTATAAATATACATATTATAATCAGTTTGCAGAAGCAGAAAGGAGAACCAGCACAGAAGTGAAGCAGTGTGCGAGTTTGGATCCCATATTAGTACGATGGAGGCAGCGTGAAAACAAACCAGCAACTGGTGTGTTCTGCCTAAAAAGAGTGGATGGAGTCTGGTGTCCGTGAAGAGAACGTAGAAAACAGCTTCAGGTCCTGAAACAGAACGCTCATGAAGTCGACCTTTAAATGAAACATTTAAGAAGCCACACTATTGATAAAGAGAATGCACTTTTTTCACTAAATTGACTTTGAATTTGATGAGTTTGTATCTTTTTTTTAATCAGAACTAAATCCTCTGTGTTTGGAGAGAAGGTTTGTTCACTTGAATACTACATTAGAAGGTTTCCATCCATGAGGTTCTGGGCTCTTTAAGGATAGAGTCTATGGTGAGGGGCCGAGCTGGTAGTCAGGAGGAGTCAGGAGGGTTTTATTGAGCTTAACATTGAAATAAGTGATTTTTCAGTAACTGTGTCTCTGAAGGAGGAAACACAACAGTGACAGATGCACTCAATTCTGAAACCTTGGAGCTCATTTTCAACAAAAAGACTCCAGACTGCTGAACCTTAAAAACAAGTTCTTTGTTTCCTCTCTATCAGTTTCAAATCAACCAGTCAAGCAAACAAACTAACCACTTCTCCTTGACCTCCATGGAGACGTCACAAGGTCAAGGAGCGATGTGAAGGAGACTCAGGAGGAGACGACTGTGGTGCTCAGAGAATCTGACTGCACTGACACGAGGCTGCAGAGGTTTGTTTGTTTTAAAACAACTTTATTTATAACAGAGAGAATGAGAACAGTGACAAACCGTCTGCTGCACAAATCAAGTAAAGATCCTTTTACAAGTCAATTTTTTTCAATTCATCCACAAAGTACAATTTAACATCAGCTGCAATGAATTGTGGGTCAGAACTATCTCATTTCCTTTGCTAAAGGAGCTAATGAAGGAAGCATCAAAGCACCTTTCCTCAGCGTTTAGAGGAATCACCCGGCTCTTATCATGGCTGACACTTCAGCTCTGTTTGTACTCGCTTTACAGATTGCGAGCGAGAAATGTTCCTGAGAAGAAACTTTAATCATTTACAAGAAATTACAAGGGAGGAGGAGGGATTGTAATTATCTGTAAACTAATAAATCATATTCATGAACTACTTTATTGCCTTAATAAGCCTTGTAAATAAATAAGTAAAGTATTAAATGTATTATAAAGAAACAAAGGTTGAACATCCTGTAAACTATTTGATTTGGCTGCAAAATATTTACTCACATGTAGATTTTTAAAACCTCCTGTTTCTAAAACATCTAAAAACTAATTGTCCTTCTTTATTGAATCCTCAGACGTGTTTATTTTTTATTTGACCTTTATTTAACCAGGAAAGTCCCATTGAGATTAAAAACCTCTTTTTCGAGAGAGTCCTGGCCAAGAGGCAGCAACAAATAACATATGTACACTCACAATATTACACTCACAACATATAGACAGAAATTAAAATGATAAAAAACAGTTACAAGTAAATTAAAATTCATAAAAAACATCTATTGAATCCTCAGACGTGTTTATAATGTTTTTATCAGTTAACTATTAATGACAGTCATATGATCACGCGAAAAGTTACAAAATATTTTGTTGAACGATGATTTCAGACTTTTTATAAAACGTCATGATGTAGTTATTTCAACATCCTTTTTTAAAATCATATTTCTTGCAATTAAATCACAGTAAAGTCTAGTTTATTTGGGGTTCATAAATTATATATATGGTTATTTCAGCCCCTCCTTCTCTTTGACGCGTCTTAAGAATAAACAAAAAAAGATTCTGCTGTCAAACTCAAACGCACCATGAAAGTTGTCTCTGCGTTGATACGAACAAAACCTCAGAACGTTTGTGTTGTGAGTCCCATCAGAAGCTAGAACCGTACGGTACAGGTCCAACCTGCTGCTTTAAGAAAACTATTGTGTCAAATAAGATAAGTGGTGGAGCGAGAGGTTCATGATCTTTGTGGAGTTAGTATTCCATTCATTGTTTCTGTTTTCTTGAAATGATAAAACAATAAAACAGGAGCCTTCAGGAGGAGAACAAACAGAACATTTATTGACCCTCATAAGTCACTAGTGCATTACTGAAACCAGACTGAATGAATAACAGAAGACTTTGTTGGTTTTAGATAAGTAGTCATCTGTGTGTTGAGACACGTTCACAGCCATCATATCTGAATAAACGGGTTTTATGTCTGGACGATAACTGTATCAGGAACATGAGAGAAACAAAATGGCTCCCTCTGATTCCAACAATGCATTCATTCAAAGGAAAACGATCTTTGTTTTTATTTGGTTTATTATTTTATATTTTACGTCAACATTGTTTACTTGTCAATGTGTATTGTGGGTGGGATCTTTGATACTTGTATGTTATGTTTATGCTGCTGAAACTAGATAAGATAATTAAGGACATTTGCAGGCTTACAGCAGCAGAGAGTAAAGTCTAAAGTCTATGTCTAAAGGTAAAATAATAAATAAAAAATAAAGTGTCACCATTACTTCTTCATCAGGTTTTTATCTAAACATTCTTCATGCAGCAACGTTTCAGCTCTGTTGTTTGTGACGTTCAAGGACACCATATGGAGTTGCATTCAAGGTCTGAAGTGTCAGATCACGTTGTCCCTGTTTCTTCACCATGTTTTCATAGTGACGTCTCTACAGAGCTGTAGGAGGTTAATCTGTGAGGGAGGTTAGTGGAACAACAGCTCATTATTCACTGGATGGAGGGTTACTGAACAGAAACACAGACACACAGAAACACAGAGACACAGACCTACAGGCCAAAAGGGATCCGCTAGAAGAGACGCCAACAAGAGCAACTGAAGAAGACCACAGAGAAAAATACAACCACAAACAAAAAGAGCAAAAGATCCAGAAACAATTTTGACAATTTGACAATTTTACAATACATACAAATAAAAATATACAAAACAATTACAAGAAGACACAAATCAACATTGAAGAGACGCAAAGGGACTACAACGAGACAAAGTATGACTACAAGTAGACACAAAACAACTACAATGAGACACAAAATGAACAGAATGAGACACAAATCAACAATGAAGGGATGCAAAGTGACTACAAGGAGACATAAAGCAACTACATAGAGACATAAATTAACAACAAAGAGAAACAAATCAATTACAAAGAGACAAATTAACGACATAAAAACACAAAATTACTGCAAAGAGACAAGAAAACAACTAGAAAAGGACTACAAAGAGACAGAAAACAACAACAAAAGGACTACAAAGAGACAGAAAACAACTACAAAAGGACTACAAAGAGACAGAAAACAACAACAAAAGGACTACAAAGAGACAGAAAACAACAACAAAAGGACTACAAAGAGACAGAAAACAACAACAAAAGGACTACAAAGAGACAGAAAACAAGTACAAAATGACGACAAAGAGACAGAAAACAAGGTGCAGGTGGTGGAGGAGGTGGAGTTGGTGGAGGAGGTGGTGGAGACAGGACTCTAAGATATTAATCAATGACCAATCAAAACAATAGTTTCACATAACTATAATGATGTTTAAAGTATGTTTAATTACATTATGATGATTTATAAGACGTAATATCTTTAATATCTTGTGAAGGATTAGAAATAAATTAACATTGAAGTCAGTGCGACATCTAGTGGTTCAAAAAACACATTACAGTTCCATCATTCATTTAATGGAGGATTTAATGGGTATTACAGTAATAATCTATAATTCATCTGACAAATCCCAAAGTTACAGCTCCTCTAATGATCCTCATGAATGAAATATATAAACCTTTATGCCTGAAACAGTCACTAACTACAGTCCAAACATGGAACATTATCCGGAACACTTTCATTATAAAGGACACATCTGATATATAGAAGCATTTCTTCTATTTCTCCATTTCAGACACAAACGTTCCTGACCTGCTTTAACAAATAATCTCAAATCTTTTTACTATATTTTGGTTGTAAAACTATGAAAATGTAAATAATCAATAAACATGATCTTTAAAATAGATTATATTATAAAAGAGTCTGGAAGAAATAAATCCCACAATTTTACACAACGCGTTATGACTGCGCATGCGCACAACCCCCACCGCCCCGCCCCTCTGAGGGGGTCAGGTGAGGCTGTGGGCGGGGCTTAGTCTCAGGTGTCTCCGGAGGATCACACCGGGGTTCTGCTCCAGCGGGACTTTCACCGCCGAAGAAGAACGACGCAGACGAGAGGCAGGTAAGAACACGGTGCTCACCTCCACCTCCACCTCCACCTGCACCTCCACCTGCGTCACCGTGGACTCACCTCTGCGTCAGGTATGGAGCCAGTAATGAGACAGCTGCTCCTCCACTGACACAGGAACACATGAACACAGGAGTTCCTCTCCTGACTCATGCATGGACAGCCAGCAGTCCTTTACTTTACTTTCATAAGGATTTACAAGTATTTCACCCTTTTGAGTGACTCTTGACCCAAAACCAAACCCATGTGAGTCTTTATGTTGATAATGTTTTGTTATTGTTATATATCTTGTAAAAATACTTTGTCAACAATATCACGCCGTCATACCTTATGTGTATTGATATTGTGATGATGTCATACAGGTGGATTCACACCTGCATTTACATCTCTGTTATGTTTGTGTGCTTTAAATACAACCTAAGCAGTACTCTGGTCCAGTAGAACACAAAGTACCTCAAACTGTGCAAACAACACCATTGAAACGCTCTTTGGTGATAAAACAGGATATTAATATTCTGCATGTTGAGTACTTTTACTTTTTAATACTTTAGGCTACTTTATGACTGCATGGCTTTTACTTGTAATGGAGTATTTTTATTCTGTAAATACTACGATGATTCTCAGCTTGTGAAGGCGGTTTGTGCTCTGTTGACTTCCGCAGTGGAAGACGAAAGAGAAACAGACAAACAAAGCAACGTGTACTAAAGAACAAACGAGCTCACATCACATCAGATAAGGACTGACCCTCCAGCATCTCTATGGAGATCAGTTTCTGTTTACTTCTCCTGTGTGCTGACTGGATGAACTGGCGTTATCAGCCCTACAGAACGGACTAATGACGCACTGTTGACCAGATGTATGGACCCATCATCTAGTACACTTCCTTTAATGACGTTTAATGATAATGTCTGTGTGGGAGAGACAGAGTTAGACCTGCAGTGCTGTAACTGAGCTGGAAAAATAACACTTCCACAAAATGTGTCTGTTTGAGTTCATGGAGGAAGATTTTAGAGGAAGTTGTTAAGAATCAAGCACGATGAGTATTAAGAGAGTAGTGTAATGTATTATCTGTAACCAAGCAACCAGTGTGCTTCCTGTTTACACCGGCATGCACATGCCCAGTGTAGTGAAGTCACGTGATGTTCGTTTTCAGGGGAGCAGGTCTGGACGCACATCATTTCCAAAACGATAGTGAAACGCTGTGAGGACGGAGACCTGAAACCCGTTTTCATTTGAAAACGAGTGAAAGGGGATAATGTGGACGTGGCCTGAGACTCTGACCGTACGGGGAGGGTTCCACACCGACTGTAGTCTGGATAGTAAGAGCTTAATCCTCTGACCCACCACAGAAGTCTCCTTCCATCCAGACAGATCTGTTCCTCTGATCCAAACCCTGTTTAGAGCCGGTAGTTATAGAAACATTTACCACAAACTGAGCCTTCATATGATGAGGAAATATTTCAGCTATTAAAGCTTTCTATGGACACATAAATATATATGTTATTTATAGTATTCACAACAGACAGACATGGAATGTGTGAGTAAATCCATCGTGGTTTATGTGAAATATCTGAGATCATCAAATTAGGAAAAGTCATCAAAGCTGATGAAACAAAGTCATTTCTACGCTGTTCCAGAAGCATAAAACCTGTCAGGGTTAAAGAATAAAGCCTGCTAGAGCTGACTCACTGTAGGGAGAGTTTAGAAGTCCTGCTTTCTAATGATTTTTTATTCAACCTTTATTTAACCAGGTGACTCATTAAGAACAGGTCCTTCTTTACAAAAGAAAAGCCTCTTTAGTGAAGAGGTTCAAAAAAGGGTCAAACTTAACTCATAACTGGCAGAGAGCCACAACCAAGCATTACATGACAACACAAGCACAGAGCTGGAGACGCAGCCCACAGGCAGGAAGACATGTTTGTCTGCAGCAGTATGTCAGTGACTCGGACTAGATGATGATGATTATTATTATTATTATTATTATTATTATTATTATAGATTCTGTCTGTCAGTAGGTTTTTACTCCACCTCAGAGAGACATCTTTTCTTCCTTCCACTTATTAACGTCATAACTGGACCTTTAAGTGTCAATCTGGAACATTTTCATTTAAATAAACGTCTGTTACACAGCGGTGATTGAGCCTCTGGTCCACTGGTGAAAGTATTGCAGTGTTTATATATTTGCAGTATTTTATGAACTGGGTGTCGGTGGCGACATTTCCAAGGAAAAAAAATGCTGTGCACATAATTCAGAAAAATAGCATGTTAGTATGTAGTTCAGACGCAGCCCAGAGTAATAAACTGTGAACAAAAGTCCTCTGTTTTCACTTAAAAATAGACATTATATCAACCAGGACTGAAATCTGAAGGATTGACACTTTAAAAGTTGTGTCCTTCTCTTTAAAACGTTTTTCTATCTGCAGACTTTTCAGTCTAAAGCATCAAAACGGCCCTTCAGCATTTATCTTTTTGAGCTGCGAATGCATTTTTTTGTTCAAGTTTCTAACGGTCTTGTATTTCATCTTTCTAAACTTGAATTCGTCCTCTCTGGTGTCTAGACTTTGAGTTCATCCTGCGTGCTGCTGTCGTCCATTAGAGGAGGAGGAGGACGGCTGAGGCGGAAGTACGACTCTAAAACAGGATGCAAGTGTCGATATGCTGTGTTCACAGCTAAGAGCTCCTCCGGTGGCTCTGAGTTTGTGCCACGGTCACATTTACTGCAGCTTTTTGTATCGCTACCCCGGCTCACATATGAGTGAGGAGAAAGCAGAAAGAGCAGTGAGGACGAAATGAGTAAAAGAAAGAAGAGTGAAAGAGGAGGACAGCTTCAGGACTGAGGGGCGACTTAGGCACCAAATGTGTCTCCAGAGGCAGAAATGTTTGTGAAACAGGAAGACCTTTTATTTACTTAAATGCTGCAGACGAGGTATTGTTCACTTCAGACCTCAGGTCAGTTTTATCCATTCAAAGTTTCTATTTTAAAGAATGTTGTAGTCGCATGTTGTTGTTGTTAAAACCACACGTGAGTTCTTTCTGCTCTGTGTGAGAGGAAGTGAGGCTCGTGGTCAGGAGCCCAGTTTGACCGTTATTTATGAAACATAGAGAGACGTCGGTGAGGATTCATAAACGTGACGGATCCAATGCAAACGTACAGTTTTATGCATCTGGCCCTGTGGTGGTTCCACACAGGTCGAGGGCAGAGTATAAGCATTTCTTAAGTAAAATACAATTCCCAAGGTGCATTTCTCTAAGAAAAAAACAGCCACCGAGCTTAAAAAGTACATAAACCCCCCAAACCACTTCAATCAGCTGATGTAGATAATAAACACACTTTATATTTTAAACGGATTAAAGGCTTTTATGACGACACCTTCATGGTCTGTTGGTATTTTAAACATCTGCCGTCACTACGAGAAACACAACGCATTCAGCTGAGAGTCACCAGTTAACACGGTCACTGGTGAAACTGAAACACCGTCTGAAACAAGCTATGGAACGTGTTCACTACTACTGGACGGTATTTTAAAAAGTCAACCCTGTGAGTCTCTTCATGGTGGTTGACGTTCTGTTCATGAACTCAGATAACAGAGTTGATCTTCTAGTGACTCGTAGCTCACTAATACTAATATCACACTGATCTGGAAAGTCACTTTGTTTAGGTTTCATCTTTGGTGGCGAATGTCCTTCCCTAGCTTCACAGGCTGTTGCACTCCAACGTACTTCTGTTCCGTCATTGTTTACAAACTGCTAAAGAGTCTATCACATAACTTAATTCATTTATGAGAAAAGACCAAAAACACGACCAAATAAAATGATACGACCGGCTTGAAAACAAATGTAAAATGCATAAAAAATACAACTCACCATAACGCTGAATCAGTGGGAGCCCTGAGCTGGTCCCATCTGGGGGTAATGGGAGACGATGACACCTGAAGTGTGTTCCTTATGTCCAGTCTACTCCGTCAGTTTGCTTTGATGCCGTCTCTCAGTCATGGTAGAAGCTGAACTGTTTGTTGCTTTGAGAATTGTCTTTGCAGAGAAAAGTGCTGCTATCATGTCATAATGCGAGTCTCTTCTCTTTGTAGTTTAAATGGAGTTCAGGAGGACATGCATCTTCATCTTCACCCTAGGAGCATTGATGATCTTCATCTATATCAAGTGGGACTGGAACTTGGTATGGCGGTTAATTCCAGAACCAGCATTGTCATCAGCAGCAGCAGAACCACAATGGGAGGATCCTGGACCGTATCACGTGGCCTATCCCCGAAACTACAAATTCATCATGGACGACACGCCCACGTGTCACACCAAGACTCCGTTCCTGGTCCTGATGGTTCATGTTGCAACCAGTGACGTTGCAGCTCGGGACACCATCCGGAGGACGTGGGGGAGTGAGAAACTGGTTCTGGGTCAGCTGGTGGAGACGCTCTTCATACTGGGCCTACCTGGGGGAGCTGATGCTGAGCAGCAGCAGGAGAAGCTCAAACAGGAGAACCTGCAGCACCATGACCTGATCCAGAGCAACTTCCAGGACAGCTACCACAATCTGACCATCAAGACCATGATGATGCTGGAGTGGCTGGCGGCGCACTGCGTCGAGGCCTCCTATGTCATGAAGATCGACTCCGATATGTTACTGCATGTCACCAATGTGGTTAAACTGCTGCTGGATGCCAGCAGGGCCAAACAGAACTACATGACAGGTTTGGTGTGGTGGCACAGCCCGGTTTTAAGAAACCCATTCAACAAGTTTTACATGCCGGGAAAGGTGATAGCTGACCCAGAGTACCCCCCATATCCTCTGGGCATGGCCTACGTCATGTCCCTGGACCTGCCTGCCAAGATCCTGTCTGTCTCTCCTCAGATCAGACCCATCTTCATTGAAGACGCCTACCTGGGGATGTGCCTGAAGCGCCTGGGCATCTCCCCCACCGACCCTCCTGAAGAGACGATGTTCATAGTCGACCCCAAGCATCCTCTGAGCAGCTGCAGCCTTTCTAAAGTCGTCGCCGTGACAACGACAAGCATCCCACAGATGACGAGTTACTGGGAGAGGAGCAGACAGCCAGACGCTAAGTGTTGAACCTTTGTTAGGTTAACCGACCCTGAGTTCAGACCTCTGGTGTTGGGGGTGACCGCTCTCTGAACCGGACTCGCAGACAACAGGGAAGCGGTTGGACAGAAAATGTCTTTTTGTACAAAGACAAAACAGATTTGGACCAATCCTTCGTTTTTAAATGTGCTTCTCAGAGAGGGAAGCTTTACAAATGCTTTGAGCTGCATCAGGTCTCTCACAGATGGAAGCATCACCCGGATCCTAAACTGTTATGATAAAGACTTATTCTCTACATCATCACAATGTAACCATAATTGTGTTCTCCTTTTTGCCAGCTGGTCTGAAATATGTGTTATACTCACAAACATTGACTGTTTTTTTCCTTAAGCACATTTCTAACTTTATATCGGCTTTTGTGCCAGCGAGGGTTTAATATTTCAGTTCAGTTTTTATCTTGTGTTACCTATACGGCACATCCAGGTTACTAGAAACCAAATTACAAACTAATACTAACTTTCTGTAAAATAAAGTTAAATGAAAGAATCAAGATAGTTCTTAAGATGTATGTGGTTTGCTGTCAGATTAAAGCTTCTACTCCGGGCTTTGGTGCTGAGCGGTGAGGTGTGGAGAACAGGCAGTTCAGTCCGTCTGCAGGCTCGAACCCTGCAACCTGGGATGCACCAAAGTGTTGGAGATTTGTTCCAGTAACTATTTAGAGAAAGAGACTTTAAAAGAAATGACATTGACACATGAAAGACATTTTGAAACTGGAAAACATGCCATGCTTTGGATGACTCAGCGCTGGGTTGAGTCTCTCCTGTGTCCTCCTCACTCAGCTGCTGAATCAAGTCTCTACAGTTGTAGGTAATCCTCCGTCCAGAAGAGGGCAGGCTAACATCACATTACATCTACAATCATCTAACACAGCTGTGACCTGCACGCTGACATTTCTGTGTAGGAGTTTCCTTCTGAAATAATATATCCCTCATTTAAAATGTTAATGCACACTGTGTAAACTCATTCTGGCACAGATTGAATATTGTATCAAGTCAATTCAATGATGTGGGCTTTGTAGATGACTGGTAGGACATCTGGAGCAGACCTGGTCTGATTATGAGGAGTGGATCTAATATCTATCATATTATCTTTTGATGAAGTTACTCTAGATGGCATTGCTCTGGCCTCTGGCAACGTTGTACAGGATATTTCCTTTAACTCCCACATCACACAAACTTCAGGGACGGACTTCTTTCACCTACGTAACGTTGCAAAGATCAGTCACATCCGCTCTCATCAGTCACATCCGCTCTCAAAGTTAGACTGGTTCAGGTCTAAAAGGACTGGTTCAGGTCTATAGTTTGGTTCAGGTCTATAGTTAGGACTGGTTCAGGTTAGGACTGGTTCAGGTCTATAGTTAGTGGTTCAGGTCTATACTGGTTCAGGTCTATAGTTAGGACTGGTTCAGGTCTATAGTTAGGACTGGTTCAGGTCTATAGTTAGGACTGGTTCAGGTCTATAGTTAGGACTGGTTCAGGTCTATAGTTAGGACTGGTTCAGGTCTATAGTTAGGACTGGTTCAGGTCTATAGTTAGGACTGGTTCAGGTTTATTAGTTAGGTTTATAGCTGGTTCAGGTCTATAGTTAGGACTGGTTCAGGTTTATAGTTAGGACTGGTTCAGGTCTATAGTTAGGACTGGTTCAGGTCTATAGTTAGGACTGGTTCAGGTCTTATAGTTAGGACTGGTTCAGGTTATAGTTAGGACTGGTTCAGGTCTATAGTTAGGACTGGTTCAGGTCTATAGTTAGGACTGGTTCAGGTCTATAGTTAGGACTGGTTCAGGTCTATAGTCTAGGGACTGGTTCAGGTCTATAGTTAGGACTGGTTCAGGTTTATAGTTAGGACTGGTTCAGGTCTATAGTTAGGACTGGTTCAGGTCTATAGTTAGGACTGGTTCAGGTCTATAGTTAGGACTGGTTCAGGTCTATAGTTAGGACTGGTTCAGGTCTATAGTTAGGACTGGTTCAGGTCTATAGTTAGGACTGGTTCAGGTCTATAGTTAGGACTGGTTCAGGTCTATAGTTAGGACTGGTTCAGGTCTATAGTTAGGACTGGTTCAGGTATTATTCAGGTTTACCGACCCTGAGTTCAGCCCTCTGGTGTTGGGGGTGACTATTGAAATGATCCTGTGGGAACCTAAATCTGACAAATATCTGACTGAAATGGAAACGGACCATATTGATTTAGAAAACCTTTAATGTACTTTTCAAACGGTGAAGCTTTGCAGACATCAGCTCTCACTCAGATCATCACCATCAGCTGGAACCTGAATGACAAGACTGGCTCTTTACATCATCCCATTATAACCACCATTAGTGTCCGAGCACTGACCAGTGGTTGAGGGTGGCGGCCATATTGAAATCGAATGAATCATTATTATGCAAATGAGTCTCATTATTGAGAGGCTTAAGGTGTTGAAAAGTTGTGAAACTTTGCATCACATGTGGTGAAAACTGTTAAATGTTCAAATGTTTAAGGGGCATTAGATGCTCTCAAACGAGATTGAGTTGATAGATTTATTACTTATTGTATATAATCTATACATATATATAGCATACACAATGCGTAGCAGGTTAAGGATGTTGAGTCTCTGGTTCAAATTCCTTTCCTCAGCGTAAAACAAAGGCTTTTGTCACCGTTTAAGGAGGAGGAGGGAAAGTCTCTGATAACTGTAAAACGAAAGGGAGACAGGAAATGTGAATGTGAAGCTGGCAGCGGGCAAAGGGGAAAAACGACAACTATTGCATTGTTGTCATAAAATATACGACTTAAAGAAAGTATTGTTCAGATAAGCTATCGTTCAGATAAAGAGTGGGTCCGTAGTACAGGACGGTATCGTGTCATTCATCCACTCTGACAGGAACGCTGCCCTTAAACTAGTCTGCTTTTACACTTAAAAAGCTAGAAGTTTTCCCTCCACCCCCCGTACGCTCCAGATTTACTGGCAGACAGGTGCTTTACTGTCCCCCCCCGCTGACCTCTCCATCACCCTGAGGAAATAGAGAGCGCTGTAGGGTCATAAACTACATCTCCTGTTCAGGCCTCAGACATCTCCATGAGCCTGGAACAGTGGTCCTCCACTGTACCACGGCTCACTTCACTGACCATTAGAATGATTAGAACACAGATTCATCATAAATACACCAAAGCTTCTCCAAAGACAGAAATAATCAAAGTTGTTGAGTAAAGATTTCTGTACCATCATTTCATTTCTTTACATTCAAAGCATCTTTTGAGGTTTTCAGATGAAGTTACAAATGTCTGTCCTCATCTTTTATGATGTCATCAATCTAAAACAAGAAATGTGATTCATTTGATTAAATCATTTTATTCTAATAAATCAACTTTGAAATGCTTTCAAACTGTCAATTGTTATGAAAGTGGTGACGTCTTAGCACATGCAGCTACATCATATTATCCTTTTTTTCTAATTACTTATTTAAGTAATTTACTACAACAGTGTTAGAGCCAAAATACATTTGCTGTTGTTGTGGTTGTGATGTAACTTAAGCTGCTGTTAGATTGCTGCTTGACTGTCGTCTTCAAACAGGTGCTGTGGGAGAGCAGAGTGTTTCTGAAAGGCGTAATGACAACAAATATTGATCAATGCAGAATATTTCCTTAGATAAAAACAAGCTGTGAATATTGGAAATAGTTAAATCCATCTTTTTATCAATAACTGTTGGACGGTCTGGAGTTATTGGAAATGTTATGATCACAAAAACATATTAATGTAGCCTGATATCTATCTGACACTGAAGACATGTCAGCTTTAAAAAGTAACTAAACCCCCAAAATGACTTTTTCCAGATATGTTTATGTGTATTTTGTCGTGCTGTTGATGGATTTGGGTCATAATCTTGACGTTTTAGAGTATTTTCACGTTATGTTATAAATATACATAACAACCGCCCTCTACTGATTGAAACCCGGCGTTCTAATTTAATATTGTTAATATCTGAAGTCTAATCATCAGACTTATAGGCATGAACCACCATCAGTGTGAAGGAGAGCCAGACTCGTGGTGGTGATTTAGGGCTAGCAGACAGTGAAGGGTGGAGGTCAAGCTCTGGGTCTCAAACTATCTGCTTCCATTCAGCAGCTCATAAATAATCCTCGTAGGTTGGGCAGTTAGAAAAAGTCTAAAGTGTGATTTTAACGCTGTGACTGTGTTCTGTATGAACCGACCCAAACACAGCCCGTCAGGTAGTGTATCTGTAAGTGTAACAGGTTTGCATGGATTCTGTCAAAGCCTTCCTTGATCCAAGAACATTAGCAGTCTTGTTAATGTTTTCTCTGCCTGTGTTGTGCTGAAACACACACAAACAAGTCACAAGAGGCTATAAAGTCTATAAACGTTGCTACGTGTGCAGAGCTTTTATTTTGAAGGCTGGATCTTTGCTTTACGACCACTGAAGCACTGATTGAACCAGAACGTTGTGTTTTTAACGGGCACAGTTCAAACAGCATTTTAAATTCAATGCACCTACCAAGGAAGATTTATTAAATCCCAGACTCATTGGTTTGTTGTAGGTGGAGTGGTTATTGTTGAATCTGTAATTGTATTTAAATATTTGCCTTGTTTTAAACAGCAGGCTTATAAAAGGGTGGAGACGAAGTAGATAGTTACATCAGGGGACGAGGCGTGAACCAACGGTACGAACACCATGTGTTTAAAGGTAATCGGGACCACAGACGGGTTTTAATGGAATGTAGCTCCACCTGTTAGCACACAGGCTCTAGACTGTGACTTTAATTATATTTAATACACACAGATTGCTTCATCATTCAGTTATACAAGGAGTCCGTTGAACAACACTGCCTCTACTGTCTACTGTTATTATTATTTCTGCCCATGATTGTA
>NC_072457.1:682496-717496 GCF_027596085.1 Anoplopoma fimbria
ACTAATAACCGATCATTAATGATCCATATTGTCAGATACAGATCTCTTTGTTGTTTGATTATAGCAGCTGCTCTACAAGGATCCAGAATATTTGTTTCTTTGTCATTTGTAATTTTGTTAACGCTCTGAAGTCGGTAAACCATCTAAAATACGATGATATACTTTTACTTTGTTATAGTCATTTATGTTGAGTTTTTTTTGCTTCATATAAACACACAGATCAAATGATAAGGAAATAAAATATTGTATTCTTATGGATTAAAACAGATCTCTTCATTATTAGTGTTAATGATGTGTTATAATCTTAGAGCTAGTGTTAGGAAGTTAAACATCATAATTCATCTCTAATATCTATTTATATTAATGTGAAAACATCTTCAAACTACTGGATTTATTCTAGTTTATCACCAACACTACATTTTACAGATTACATTGAACACATCATGATAACGTTATAATTTACCTTCAGATAATACTCATTTAACCTGAATGGAAGATGAAAGTTTATTTTGAAAAACACTGTTTTCATGTAACGAGCAGAAATCTGACTTTAGCGTGAAAACGTACAAAAAGAGTATTCATATGAACCGTCTGATCCCATCAGACCTCATCCTTTATTCCACGAGTTTGGAACAATATCTGCCTTTTTTACGTTAAAGATCTCAAAATGGAGCAAATTCTACGCTTCACATCAGGAAACATCTGGATGAATGATATCTGAACAGATCAGTGACGGTTACAAAGAACGCTTCTATATTCTGACCTGACACCTGAGCTGTCATAAGTCGTTAAGATCACACCTCCACCTGAGGGTGTGTGTGTGTGTGTGTGTGTGTGTGTGTGTGTGTGTGTGTGTGTGTGTGTGTGTGTGTGTGTGTGTGTGTGTGTGTGTGTGTGTGTGTGTGTTAGTGTGTGTGTGTGTGAATGTTAATGAGGCCTCTCTGCAGCTGGCAGAGGATTAGAGGTCAGAAGTCAAAGGGGGACCGGTCCACCCAGAGACCAGGACACCAAACTGACAGAGCAGAAGAGAGAGAGAGAGAGACAGACACAGAGAGAGAGACAGAGAGAGAGACAGAGAGAGAGAGACAGAGAGAGAGAGACAGAGAGAGACAGACAGAGAGAGAGACACAGAGAGAGAGAGAGAGACAGACACAGAGAGAGAGACAGAGAGAGAGAGAGAGAGAGAGAGACAGAGAGAGAGAGAGACAGACAGATAGAGAGAGAGAGAGACAGAGAGAGAGAGAGACAGAGAGAGACAGAGAGAGAGATAGACAGACAGGCAGAGAGACAGATAGAGAGAGAGAGACAGATAGAGAGAGAGAGAAAGAGAGAGAGAGAGAGAGAGAGAGAGAGAGACAGAGAGAGAGAGAGAGAGAGAGAGAGACAGAGAGAGAGAGAGAGAGAGAGAGAGAGAGAGAGAGAGAGAGAGACAGAGAGACAGAGAGAGAGAGAGAGAGGTCTGTTCATAATGGTTCCATCACTGTTTATCCGTTTACATGAATAAAGAGGAGACTTCTCAGTCATCCCTTCAGGTAAACACTGTTAGCTTGTCAGCACTTTTACTGATGTTAGCATGGTTAGCGCTGTTAGCACTTTTGGCCATGGACATGTTGAGAGCCGTAGAGGCCCTACATGCTCCCCATCTGGGATCTTGCACCTTTAAATTGCACAAACGCAGTGACTTGAGATTTGACTCGGACTTGCAGATGTCTTTGTCACATTATATTAGAGGTATATGGTCTTTGTTTACATGCATTTAAAGAATAAACTGTGTAAACTTGCACATTCTACTGTAACACACTAAATAAATGTTATAGGGTCTGACAACATCGCACAAAACAAAAAACCCTCAATAAAAGAAGTTCAAAGAGAGGCGTGAAACGACCATGAAATACAAAGTATCCAAATAAAGCGACTGTGGACGTGAGAGGCTCTCTGAGGACACGTTTCACGGCTTGTGGCCGACGCTGCTGTGCTGGTTTCTGCTATAAAACAAGAACACAAATATCACAATAAGCAGAAAGCGAAGTTTAATTACACCGAGCAGCAACTTCAAACGGCTGTGAACGTTGAGTTTGAACGCTTTAGGGTGGCTGTGAGTCTCACAGGGACAGAATGTTAATGTCTGATTTGTTTTATTTATGTTTGAAGAACAAGACAAACTCGTGTTGTTAGCATTAGCGGAGAAGCTAATCGGGTTTATCTGGTGATAAAAACATCTCAGTCCTCAGTTTCATTTCTCTGCACTTGACTCTGACACACGCACACCACACACACACACTGGACACGCTGTGTGTGTGTGTGTGTGTGTGTGTGTGTGTGTGTGTGTGTGTGTGTGTGTGTGTGCACATGCAAACGTTTAAGTGTGTGAAGAGAGACGGCACACACACAGCGTGCACACTAAACAGAGCGAGAGGCCTGCAGGTATGAAGGATGTTTGGATTCCATCAAAGTTTATTTAGCAACGAGTTAGCATCAAGCTAGCAGCGGTTTTCCATGGTTCAGATGCTCTAATTATTAACTAGCGTTGTCACACTTATTCATAGTAGAGTTCTACTAATAAATGCAGACACACTGTTCCTTTAAGTCTCCGTCTACACGGTAAAAAGGTTTTAGAGCAGACGCTGTTCCTTTCAATGGAGGCTAGCTGAGCCGAGACACGAGCAGCGCTCTTCTGTCGTCACGGTAACAGACTGATGGACGGAGAAGTGAACTGAATATGTGTGTTTGTGTGTGTGTGTGTGTGTGTGTCGGGTTTGATTGAGACTGAAATCAACTCTCTGATGATAAAAGTCTGACTGCTGACTTTATTCACAGGGAGGGAAACATAATAGACGGAGTAAAATGCGGCAAAATAATCATTTTTTGTCCCTTATTCTGAAAGACAACAGTCCTTATTATCTGTTTACATGTGCATGAAGCGTACAGCTCATAATGTGACCTGTAACCGTAGTCAGTGTGTCTTCAGTTAAACGGTGTGACGCTATTGATCTGAAATCTAAGAACATTGTGGATTTCACTGGAATGACGAGATGAGCTGACGTTTCTGAAAGGTGTTGCAGCAGAAAGAGACATGGTTCTGTCAGAGGTTCTCTGATGATGAGAACCTGTTTGTTTCCTCACAGCTAACGGGAGGAAATGACCTCCGATTAGATTCACACTCAACACGAGATCAGAAGCTTCCACCACACTACTCACATGTTCTCATGAAAGAAGCAGACGATATGATCTTTACAGGAATCTGAGAGGAGCGTGACGTCATCGACCCATTTCAGATATTAAAGTTAGAAAACACTTAAAGGTGTTACAGCGAGGATTAAAACAACTATCTGGGAATATTCTCTGTCTTTAGTCAGTTTAAATGTATTCTAATAATAATTTAAAACCAAAAAGGACATTTATCAAACAGTCATCTGAGTATTGTTAGGATTCTATTTATACTAGTTTTATTGAGTTTGAGACAACGAGAGTTCTCAGAGTCTACTGGAGGAGAGTGTGTGTGTGTGTGTGTGTGTGTGTGTGTGTGTGTGTGTGTGTGTGTGTGTGTGTGTGTCGGGGTTCTTCTGCAGTCGTGTCTCATTCCTTCACACTTCAGAGCAGCTTTGACTTTCTGCTCGCTCAGCATTTCTTCAAAGTCACCCAATAAGCTCCGAGCTACAGGAGGAGGAGCTGATACGCCGTTTTAGGCCCCGCCCCTAAAGCATCCCCTGCTTTATGGTCTGTTTGACTCTAAATGGAGCATCATTTACTAAATGAACATCATGCTGTATTGAAGAAGACTTGAAACTAGAGATTGAGACCATAAACTCATGTTTACAATGTTTACTGAGGGAATAAATCAAGAGAGAAGTAGAGTCATTTTCTCATAGACTTCTATACAACCAGAGGAGTCGCCCCCTGGTGGACAGGAGAGAGAATATAATTCCATTCTTGTGAACTATAATCTGGCTGCTGTCCTGATGAGAACTTCATGTTTCACTGAAGGTTCTTTCAGCTTCTTTTTTGTGAGACCAGGTCTGTTATCGTTTCAAATCATTGAACAATGCAGTTAAGGAATCTCTTCCTAATTAAATTTATTTCACGGTTGTTGCGTCAGCTGTCTTCCTATTGTCAGTGTGTGCAGAGTTATTTCATAGCTGGTGAGGAGTGCGAGTCCTACTGTCCTTCCTCCCAAAGTCAATTCACTCTCACAGAGAGAGGAAAACAAACAGTCAGCGTGACCCTTGACCCCATTCAGCTCAATCACTCGTAGGTTCCACTGTTGCAGCCGAACACACGAGACTCTTAGCTTTAACCCCGGTAGGCATAATTGTGTTGTTTCCATGGCGATTATAAAGACACACAGGTAAACACACTCTGCGGTTCATTTTCATCAAAAAAACACAGTGAAGAAATATATTCTTCTATAAATCAATCTTCATTTTCTAATCAACTATTGCAGGGTAGGTTGTTTGCAGCGTAGAGAGGACGCTCATCACTCACTCCTCTGTGATGCTGGTGAACCCAGCATCAAGAGGACTGATTACATCTCTTCTTCAATGCATTTAGAACAAGGCTCTGGAGTTATTGGACATATTCATGTTTCTATAGAGGACAGATGTTTTAACAATAGTATGTTGACAGTATTTCAAAATGTGAGTATATTCTTCCAAACTATATATATTTTAATGACACTGATATTGATTCACCAAAGCAAACTTTATATGACTGCTGCGTGTTATTCACTGATGCACGGTGTCTGATGGAGATTTATTAGTCTTCTCTCATTCTTTTCTACCGCTCGCCAATCTCTTTCTTTGTCTCGAAGCAAAGCAGAAGGTTTATTTAAATGTTTTCAAAGTAAAGAGAAATGCCCTCCTCTCATCCTAAAATAGGTCCTAAATCAATAGTACTTCCTGGCTTTATGAATGTAGTATTACACGAGTGTTTGAACAATCAAGGACAGTTATCTGTGAAAAGCCCGCCCCTAAAGGTCCTGCACTTTTAGAAAATAAGAAAGTAGAACACGGCGAGGTTCAGCTCTGATCAGAACCACAAAGAGTTAAAACATGAGGGTCTTCAACCACACACACACACACACACTCACACACACACACACACACACACACACACACACACACACACACACACACACACACACACACACACACAGCTCGGCTCTAATTGATTCTCCGTCCAGCAGAGGCAACGAGAGTGTGTGTGTGTTTACTTTAAAAGATCTGTCAGGAGTTTAGGTAAATAGAAAAAGTGACAAAGTAAACACACACACACACACACACACACACACACACACACACACACACACACACACACACACACACACACACACACTGTTTCAGCCTCGAGTTAAAACATCGTTCTGGATTCTCTGTAGATGAATACATTTGCTGATTTATAATCCAATTACAATCTTTGTGTGTGTGTGTGTGTGTGTGTGTGTGTGTGTGTGTGTGTGTGTGTCCTATAGAAGTCTCTTTCAGCAGTGAGTCCGTCCACACTCGCTGACCTAACACTGGGGTTAATGAGGGGATTCAGCAGCAGGGGTCTGTTTCACTGTGTGTGTGTGTGTGTGTGTGTGTGTGTGTGTGTGTGTGTGTGTGTGTGTGTGTGTGTGTGTGTGTGTGTGTGTGTGTGTGTGTGTGTGTGCAGCGTTCAGGGTGCGACAGTGTGTTTTTTTGTGTCAGATACGACCTGCAGACGTGATTGTTACAGATTTTTTGTTGCTGTGTCGTTAAATGTACATAAAGTTTATCACCAACGCTACATTTTACAGATTACATTGAACACATCATGATAACGTTATAATTTACCTTCAGACAATACTCATTTAACTGAACAGAGCCTGAACGCATCATAATGTAACTGAACTGAACCTCTGTTAGCCGTTAGCGGTGCTGCTAACGTTACTAGCTCTCCTCCTGTTAGCCGTTAGCGGTGCTGCTAACGTTACTAGCTCTCCTCCTGTTAGCCGTGCTGCTGCTAACGTTACTCTCCCTCCTGTTAGCGGTGCTGCTAACGGCTGTTAGCGGTGCTGCTAACGTTACTAGCTCTCCTCCTGTTAGCCGTTAACGGTGCTGCTAACGTTACTAGCTCTCCTCCTGTTAGCCGTCAGCGGTGCTGCTAACGTTACTAGCTCTCCTCCTGTTAGCCGTTAGAGGTGCTGCTAACGTTACAGCTCTCCTCCTGTTAGCCGTTAGAGGTGCTGCTAACGTTACTAGCTCTCCTCCTGTTAGCCGTTAGAGGTGCTGCTAACGTTACAGCTCTCCTCCTGTTAGCGGTGCTGCTAACGTTACTAGCTCTCCTCCTGTTAGCGGTGCTGCTAACGTTACTAGCTCTCCTCCTGTTAGCGGTGCTGCTAACGTTACTAGCTCTCCTCCTGTTAGCGGTGCTGCTAACGTTACTAGCAGCAACGTTACTAGCTCTCCTCCTGTTAGTGCTGCTAACGTTAGCTCCTCCTGTTAGCGGTGCTTAAACACTAGCTCTCCTGTTGGTTTAAACACAGATTGGTTGTTTACGATGTAACATTATCAGAGATCAGAGACTAGAAGCATAAATGACGTCCTGATCTCATATTTTACTGAATATTGGAGGATAACGATCGTCAGTAAAACTTTATTTACACTGTGGTGGTTAACGGTGAACTGTGTAGTTAATCCGTGAGGGGATCAGTATGGATCCATAACGGTCCGTTACATCACTAATCAGCAGGGGGAGACTTTTACTTTTCACTGTATTTTAAAGGTTTTCCATCTTTACTGCAGTATAGAGACGTATGTGACAGTTTGTTAAAGTACAGATCAGATGTAGAGGTACAGGATCTGTCTAGACTTGTACAACATTAATAGAAGGATGCATTAAAAACAAGAACATTAAAGTTCTCTGCATGGAAAACAATTCTGTCAGCTGTCTCAGAGTGTTGAGTGACAACAGAACTAATGACGCCTCACTGCTTCAGGGGAAACAGGAGTTCACTCTGTACAAGACGTTGTGTTCGAGTGCAGGTGTCATGATTATTTACAGCTGCTGACAGACGGCTGTGCTTCTGTCAGACTTTTATCTCCTCAGTGGAAAAAACCCGATGTTGATGAACTGGTCCTGAATCAGGATGTGATGAATGAACCAGGCGGGTTAATCCTCTGAAGGTGTGTTCACGCTCTGTATTCTCTGCAGGTTGTGTTTGAATTAATGTCAGTCTGTGTGCAATGAAGAGATAGTGGATGACCAGGTTCAGTCTACGTCAGCAGGCCTCGCTTTAATATGTACAGACTTTAGAGGGAGGTTTTGATGAGAGCGTCCTCGGGTCATTTTGTTTCTGGTGTTGCGTCTCTACAAACACGAGGATGCAATGTGATGACAGGAAACATCTCAACATTCAAATGTAGATTTGTAAGACCTCCTGTTTCTAAAGCATCTAAAAACCAACTGTCCTTTGTGAAAGTGGTGCTTCACTACGAGTAAAAACGTCGCTTTAGAGAAAGTGAAGACGGTAAAGAAAAGTGTGAATGTAACACACCTCATACATGTTTTAATGTGTTTCCTGTGATATATATTGGTGTTCTTCCTGCTCTCTGCCTCACAGTGAAGTCTTGTTCTAATGATTTTAAGTCTCTCTTGGTCCTTAAATAAACTCTCAGCTGCCGTTGCTCGGTCTAGACAGCAGTTGTCACCGTCGTCAGGTGTTTACTGCCGATAGAAAGCTGACTGAGATGCTCCGGATGTTTCACGTTCTCCGCTTAGTTCACGTCATAAAGCGGTTTAAAGGAGTGGAGGAAGGTCCGTACACTGACTCTCCTCCGTGAAATGAAGTAATCTCCCCGTAGACCAGGTTTATAACACAATTTATGATCCCGTCTCTTCTTCTTTTACCTTCATTCCTTCCTCTCCCACAGTCCCTCCCAACCCTCCCTCACCATGTTCCCTTAACGCTGTGACCCTGGACATCTGCATTGTTTGATTTAAGCTTCATCTTTAGTGATTAGAGGTCACTGTTGTGGATTTCTATCCATAGATTAACGTTCTGTGTTCGCTCAGTCTAGTGGACATTGCTGCTTGTTCAAACTCTGCTTATAAAATGGAAGTTAAAAAACACTTCCTGTGCACAAAAGCATGTTTAGCAAAAGACACATCAAATGTTTAAAAGAAAGCAGCAAATATAAGTATATAGAGAGTCATTTATTTGTGTTTCTTTTCCTCTAAAAGCTCACATGTAAAACCTTATGAACACCTGAACCTTTGCTACCGATCCAACGTCTCTCTTTCATCACAGCCGCTGTTTGTTTCCGATTGTTGGCTTCTTTCATCTTCATTATGCTGTAAATAAAAGAAGAACACCGAGCCTCTCCACCCGCCAACATCCAACCACAAGGGTGGAGCTCTCCTTTGATATCAGGACTCACCCCCGTCAGGAATGAGAGCAATGACACGACAATGACAGCGTTTCACTGCTGCAGAAGCAGCTCTGATACTTATAAAAATAGTCTGGACCCTAAAAGACCCCAAAAGTTTGCTCCCATTTTTATTTTGCATTGATCCGATCCGTGAGTTTTATGATCCGTTACACCACTACTGTTGAGCATAATGCTTTAAAGAATCACAACCAAACCTCCAGAAACAATATCCACCTTGTAATGTAGCAGCCTCGTCTCTTGGTTATTAGTAATAATAGTTAATAGTAATAATAGTTAATAGTAATAATAGTTAATAGTAATAATAGTTAATAGTAATAATAGTAATAATAATAGTTAATAATAAATAATAGTTAATAGTAATAATAGTTAATAGTAATAATAGCTAATAGTAATAATAGTTAATAGTAATAATAGCTAATAGTAATAATAGTTAATAGTAATAATAATAGTAATAATAGTTAATAGTAATAATAGCTAATAAATAATAGTAATAAATAATAGTTAATAGTAATAATAGCTAATAGTAATAATAGCTAATAGTAATAATAGTTAATAGTAATAATAGTTAATAGTAATAATAGCTAATAGTAATAATAGCTAATAGTAATAATAGTTAATAGTAATAATAGTCAGTGGATCAGCAGAGGACAGGACCTTATGGGACTCCCTCCATCCATACCCGTCCCTCTCGCTCCTATCACGAGGGAGGACTCACAGTCTCACAGTGAGAGATGGCTGCAGTGCATTGTGGGTAACAGAATCCAGCTGTGTGTGTGTTTGTGTGAACATGTGCAGGAATGTGTGTGTGTTCTGTTTCTTGTCACGTTGACGGCGATGTTGGGTCCTTCTCCTCTCTGCTACAGAGAGCTGAGGAAGAAGAAGAAGAAGAACTCTTCGTCTCTTTGAATCAGGAATTCAAGACGGAGAAGAGAACCTGTTCTTCAACTCAGAGTTAGAACGTTCTGCATATTTTGACAGCAGGTTCCTAATATGAAACACCAGAGGAGGAACGATGATGATGATGAAGAAGAACTTACTTCAGTCTCTTCTCCTCCTGCAGCCTTGTTTAAAGGATTCTGATGAGACATTTTAAACACAGTTGTCGTATCAGAACATCAAGCAGCGGTGGGAGAAGTACAACAACAAACCGACGGTTCTCCTGGAGGTTCTTTTAGAATATTGGGTCAAGGACTTTTCTGCCGGTCTGGTGTTTGATGTTTGTCTTCAGAGCTTTAGATTCAGAACTTGTCAGACTTCTACACAGACTTTTATAAAGCTCAGACTCCGTAGCCTTCACTATACGTCAAGTACCAGAGAAGAAGATTCTGAGCATGCTCAGTGCGCTTAATTTAGCCTCAGATAAGAAGGTCTTTACTGAACCCTCTGTCTCAGCCCGCCCCGCTGGGAGGTCAGAGGTCAGGTTCAGCTACAGAGTAACACCCCTGAAGCGTGAAGGGATTCAGTTTCTTAAACAAGGAGGCTTCAGCAGGTTGAATCCTCTTCTTCTGTGGTGGTTTGTTTCTACCTGACCACCCACACGTCGCAGCTCACACACACACACACACACACACACACACACACACACACACACACACACACACACACACACACACACACACACACACACACACTGTGTACTTGGGATTTAACATTGCAGACGAGTGTTTTCCTTCAGACAATACATCCAGATGTGTGCAAAGCGAGTAGTTTCTCTGTTCTCTTCTCTTCGCTCTGATCCACAATCATTCTTTCATCCATATTCTATTCATTCCTCCGTCATCGGATCATTCAGTCAGTGTGACAGCAGCACCCAGAGAGGAATGAGGAGCTGCTCTTATTATAACCTGTTATTGTTCTGTTGTCGATTCTGAAGAAGAGCTCGACTCTAAACTTAGACCTGCACCTCAAACAAAGGCAGTGAAATGCCTCTGTGTGTGTGTGTGTGTGTGTGTGTGTGTGTGTGTGTGTGTGTGTGTGTGTGTGTGTGTGTGTGTGTGTGCGTCGTGGGGATTATCAGTGAGAATAATGGCGTTGATAACAGCTCTATTTCTGTGACTTTAGCAAAGTGATGACAGATCTTTTTTTTTTATGTTTTGGAAGACGTAATAATTGCACAAACATTTTAGTGTCTCAGTCATTTTACATTCAGTTGAATGATAGTCGAACACGTGACAGACACAGAATCTGATTCTGCACATTGAGTTTTATTCCAAAATTTGTTTTACTTATTGTTACTTGGATGGGTTCATGCTTCACTGTACTGTAGTTTGGCTAGACTATATTTTCATTCCTCCAAATTAAATCTTGAATTATCATTAAAAGTAAATCTTGTTCACCTTTACTTGAACTTTGACCTGACGGCTGCTTCCTCATTCATCTGCTGCAGGAGGAATGTTTGTTCTTCTGAATGAAAGTTTGTCTTGTACGTACAAGCAGGATTTATGAACAGATGTTCCCGCCATTTTCAAGTTCTGGCCCCAAAAAGAGAAACACTGACTGCTAAAACAAGTCTCTACGGAAACCAGACTGTACTTTAAAACAGATTCATGAAACCTGAGAGCCCGTCAAAGATCAGACATCACTCTGTGGTTTAGAACAAGACGAGGCACATTGAGAGGGATTTATTAGACATTGTGTTTGTGTCAGCGGCAGCTAGTTTTCTGTTATTCGAGGTTTGTAATAGCTACTGTTGAAGTCCCAAATTTGGTTCTTAAATCTTGTGTTTGTCACAAAGATATTGATGCTTTTCACTTTTTTGTTTCCTTCACTTACTTCCTTTCCTTCCCCCGTCTTCCCTTTGTGCTGAATAAAGACTGATTCTGAGAGAATATAGTAAATTGCTGCCAGCTGACGGGCTCTGACCTTTGTGTGTTATGAGGAGAGGAGTGAATGGAGGAGACAGAGGGCAGAAAGCCAACAGAGTCGTCCTCCTGTCTTTAATAAAACATCGTAGTTTTACCATCACTTCCACCTCAGGAGTCCTGGACTGATTTAACCAGGTCAGAGGGGAGGAGGGGGAGAAAGGGGTGATGAAGATATATGAGCTGAATTTGATGACAAACATTTCCCAGTTCTTCTGAACTGCTACAGTTTTTTAACTCCATGTTAGAGACGTTGTTTGAATGCTGCCGTTTTATGTTCCTCTATACTTTTCATTAAAATCAATTTTACTACCAATGACATGGATGGATTACTGAACACACCTACTGCGCTAAGGCCCCACAACGAGAAACAAAACAACCTCAAAGACAAATTAAATAACTAAAAAGAGACACAAACAACCTCACAGAGAGAGCGTTGTTGCGTTACGTTGTAACAGATTGTTTCACAACTTGAACCACGTGTTATTGTTTCTGCAAATGTCAAAAGAGAGATTGTATGTGTGTGTGTATGTGTGTGTCTGTGTGTGTGTGTGTGTGTGTGTGTGTGTGTGTGTGTGTTTTTTGTGTGTGTGTGTGTGTGTGTGTGTGTGTGTGTGTGTGTGTGTGTTTTTTTACCTTGGATGTGTTTGTATGTAGCAGCCATGTGGTGCTCAGTGTCGAGCTGCATTACTGCAGACTTGGTTTCACGGTCAAAGGGCCGTGTCGTAAACACACAGAGGAGGCTGACGGGGTTTCTCACTTACCCCAGGAGGGGTCACCCTGGGTGGGCTGTGTCAACCTGAGGCCTCAAACAAACAAAACTAAATATTCACTATGAAGGAGCAGTCAGTGTTACCGTTGGATTATATATATATGTGTGTGTGTGTGTGTGTGTGTGTGTGTGTGTGTGTGTGTGTGTGTGTGTGTGTGTGTGTGTGTGTGTGTGTGTGTGTAAGCTAAGGATGTTGATTAATGAGCTTGTTTGAATGTGAGTGTATGGACGCGTTTGTTGGAGGGATAAAGACAAATTCCTCTGGCATTTATTATGAGCAAATAGAATTAAGGGTTTAGGAAATAGATTGAGGAAAAGACTTCTTGCATAACTTTCATTTCTTCCTCAGTAATGACTTTGTTAACAGTCTAACTATTTACAGCCTTTTTTATGTCTCAATTTGTTTCCTACTGTAAACCCTCACTTTTTAACTGTGACCTGCTTATTAAGAGAATGGAGATTAACACCAACCGTTTTCTGTCCCTCATGTCTTTCAGAGTTTAAGACCTGACATCATGCTGACTTACTTCCTGCTCCTCTTCCTCTCGTCTGGTCTGGTGTCATCCTCTGACTGCCCAGCCGACTGTTCCTGTCAGGGCCAGGACTCCATATTCTGCATTCATCGGCGCTCCAGCATTGTGCCTCGGGTTCCCACCACCACCCAAAATCTATACATCTTCCAGAACGGCATCGACACTTTGACCCAAGAGGACTTCAAAGGCCTGGGGGAGCTGGAGTTGCTCGATCTGAGCCAGAACGAGCTGGCAGAGATTCCAGATGGTGTGTTTGAGATGCTGTCAAAGCTGAAGAACTTGGACCTGTCCTCTAACGACATTGCCCACATTTCCAAGGACAGTTTTTCTGGGTTGGTCCAGCTGGAGAGGCTGTATCTCCACGCAAACCGCATTCAGAGCATCCATTCGGAAGCTTTTGAAGGTTTAGAGATGCTACTGGAACTTAAGCTCCAAGGAAACCAGCTCAGCTCTCTGCCATCCCTTCGTTTCCCGAGACTTCTGCTTCTAGACCTCAGCTACAACAACATCCCAACCCTGGGACCATCAGACCTTCAGACTCCCCACCTGGAGGCCCTTAAGGTGGCCTCGCTGGGGCTTACCACCTTGGATGAGGGCCTAATAGCTTCCCTGGGAAACCTCCATGAGCTTGACATCTCCACAAACCAGTTAACTGAGGTGCCCCAGTCCCTGAAGCAGGACTCCCTCAAGGGGCTGATCAAGCTCAGCCTGGCTACCAACCCATTGGGCGAACTCAGGGTGGAGGACTTCCAGAAACTGAGTGGGCTTCAGGAACTGGATCTCAGTGGGCTTAATCTCCAAGGATTTTCCCAGAGTTTCTTCCAGACGTTCCCAAGGTTGATGCACCTGACTGCAGCTGAGAACCCGTTTAACTGCTTGTGTCCATTAGCCTGGTTCCCTGTTTGGCTGAAGGATAAGGATGTGAATCTCGGGAGGCCTGAGGAAACCAGATGTCACTTCCCTCTAGTTAACGCTGGGAAGATGCTTTCGGCGCTGGAGCACAAAGATTTTGGGTGTCCACCTACGACAACGCTGCTGATTGGCTCCCCCATTGGAAGTACTCCGGTTCCCCAGATGCCCACCACATCTCCAGAGACCATCCATACCAACGCTATTCCTCCTCCTCCTCCACCCAGTGAGGCCACCGTCTCCTCAAAGACAGACAGCGCCCTTTCACCACAAACTGCAGTCTCCCCAAGCTCCACCAGTGGGGAGCTAGGGGAGCACATCTGCCCACCTAACATCTGCCTCAATGGGGGCACTTGTAATTTTGATCCGTTGGGTCAACTCAGCTGTCTGTGTCCGTTGGGAACCTCTGGCCTCTACTGTGAAAATGTGGAAGAGGTTCCTGAGACGCCGAAACCTTCAGCAACAGAAGTTTTGCGTGTTGACCCTGTGAAGCCGGCTGACCATGATGCTATCAGTTCACGGCAGGTCACCTCCACTTCCATCCTTCTGGACCTGCACCGTTTCATCGAGACACGGCCACACATCCGTGGCATCAGGTTGACCTACCGTAACCTTTCAGGGCCTGACCGCCGCCCCATCATCCTGAGCGTACCGGCATCCTACCCTGAGTACACCTTGCGTGGGTTGAGACCCAACTGTACCTACTCAGTCTGTGCCAGTCCTCTGGGTGAAAGAGTCAACTCAAGGGCCAACAGCTCCGTGGAAACAGGGTCGTGTACAGAGGCTCGAACCGAAGGGCTGCCACTGTCATCCTCGGAGTCCACGGTGGAGACACAGAGCCCGCTGACGTACACGCTCATCCCCGCCATGGCTGCACTGGCACTGGTGATGGGGTTGGCCTCGGTGGCTGGGGCAATCATCTGTGTCCGAAAGAGGAGGCAGTCCAAGGCAGGAATGGAGCTGGAGCTGGGCCCGGCAGATCCTGATCCCATGGAGCTGGAGGGGATAAAGACCTGCCTGGAGAATGGGGGAAACAGTACACTACCCCACAAACAGCCCGAGATCGACCGATGTCACACTCCTCAGCCACCTCCATCTTTGCAACAAAACGGGGGTTTGGACTATGAGTTACCCCTGATGCAAGGACACTGCCCAACAAATAACAATCTAGCATCCTTAAAGCCATCTTATTTCTAAGATGCAATAAACTGCAAACACTTGTAAAGACATTGGAGGCAGAGGGCACATCAGGACTTGAGAAATCCTGCTATGGTGGTAAAAATTCAAATTTTCAGTCCAATATCAGATATCCACAATTTGAAAAGTGGCACTTACTATCCTGTGTTGAAAATAACAAACACTACGGGCTGGATCATCTATTTTAGACACACTGAATGATGAATTTAAGATTACAGCATATTGTAATGTGCTGAACCACTGTGGGGATCAGGATGGTTTAAAGTCATCCAACAGAGTCGGATGGTGGTGAAACCTAAACAAGTTATTAAACTAAGTGCAATCGACTAGAAGGGTCTTAGTAGCAGACTGAAAACAGAAGTGCCTTTTTGCATCGACACAACTGTAACCAGTGGCTCTGTGTTTATATGAAAGAAACTATGAGTATCAACTGTAATCCTGTTGCTGGATACGGGGGGTACCGTCTGGAGAAAAGGGCCCCATCAGCGTTTGTGCTGCAGGAAGTGGTATAAATGAAAACAGTGATGCAGATGTCTGATGACCACACGATTTCAGTATTAAAAATGGGTTTTCAAACAACTCCAACGACTCCGTGGGGATTACAAAAAGAACTTGCACTGAAAATAAATAATTATTTTCCTTTACAGTGTCCCAGTCACAAACTGCAAAAAGACTGATGATGGTCACATAAAGAAATGCAATAACTTTGCAAATAGGTCGATGACAGTAGAAGCTGTCTGAACTCTATATTTGTCTATATTTGTCCAGTTGGATTCTTCAGTGTCAACAGATCCACCGTCTTTCTCTCCACACATCCAGAAGCTTTGGGATGTGTGGAGATGGATCTGCTGTGAACGATAAATGGACTGAACGAAGAGCCGTTGAGAAATAACTTTTCCTGCACTGTTCTGTGCCGTGACGGGAAAGCTGTTTTGTGTAGCTTATATCATGATATTCTGGTTTTTGTCATGTGTTTTTTCTGTATTTGTATCGTGTGTTTTGCTGTTGATGTCCATTCAGTATTTCTATGGCTGCGAGTTGAACCATTATTAATTATTCTATCTTGAAATAAGCAAAACGTGTCCCCGGCTAATCCATTGTTTTCCTTTGGTAGTGCTTTCTTGCGCCGGGTTTTTTCAGGTGTCTTTTAGACGTTTTTTAAACATGCAAAAGTCTAACTTTTTGATGTCACACTTGACCAATGCAGCCAATCAAATCAGGCAAGAGGCAGACTTTAATACTTTAGAAACTACTTCCTGGTTTGATGCCAGTAGGAACGGACAATGACAAATACGGATGAAAGGTTGATATTGTCAGTTTTTAATTATGATGAATTAATCAAACACTCATCTATGAACACATGCGTGGAGTTGTGTGAGCAGCCAGGTGGATCGGTCTGGACGGCTGCTTAAATCCATTTGTTTCCCCGTTAATTACGGTTGTAAACTCACGTCTCACACACGTCTCGGTGCGATCGGCCCCTGTAGATCTTATAATTTGTTATTTGCATTTCTGGTAACGTGGAGCTAAAACTCCCCAGAGCTGCAGAGTGCAGAGTAAACACAAGCTTAAATTCTTGAGCTAAAACAGGCAATAATCAAATATCTACAAAAAAGGTTTAAAAAAAGCGCAGTTATCTTCTACATCATGGACAGAATGATTTAATATGACGTTTGCCAAAATGTGGAACTCACCAAGTGAATGTAACTCTCAAGTGTCAGACTTTTATTTTCTCTGCCAGGTCTGCCAGCGCTCCACAAGGACAAACCTCAGACGGCTCATTCACAGCCAAACCTCCCAACATCGTGTTCAAAGGCCTTTTCTTAGCCACAGAACCCACTCCTATAAAGCAGCACACGCGTGCCGAGAAAAGAAAGAGAGTTCAAAGAGCTTTAGTTTTTAGGCGGCAGTTTCTGATATATGGTCTAGCCAGTCATTCCTCTCTGGGCTCCTCTTTAACATCCACCGTGTTAAGGTCAACACGGATTATTGCTCTGGTGTGTTTGGAGACTGTTGTGCTTGTTTACAGCCAACCAGACTGTGAAATTCACAGGATAAGTGCACCGTTCTGATGTATTTGTTCTCGTTTTTTCTCTTGTCTGGGGCTGGGAATGTCCCGAAGTTTTTAGTCGTTCTTTATGTCTTTTCCTTTTCACAAGAGAGAGTCTTAGCAATGTGACTAACTGACATCTTGTGGTGGCGTATTACAAGCTGATGTGTATTTCAACAACATAAAAACATAATCAGAATCAGAAGTCCTTCCTTGGTTATCAGTTACATCACCAGCAGAACGCTTGGATGACTGGGTTTTATCAGTTTGTTCAGGTGTTTTATAGTTGAGTCCATGCACTACACTCCAAAATCAACCCAGCCTCCTCTGGCTTCTCTACTTTCTTCATTCTGTCAGTATTCCAGTACAAACACAGACACAGATGCTCCATATATCAACTGGAAGAGGGGCAGGAAATGTTTGAAATACTTTCAAAGTGCGTGAAAATCTCCCCTGATTATTTAGGGAAAGCTTTCCTTGTTTTATTTTTGTATTGTTTTGTGTTTGTAGTTTACGTCTATTAAAATGTTGTCGTGTTTCTGCAGAAAAAGCAGTGCTGAGGAAAAAGAGCAGTATTAAAATCTTGAATCTGCCTGTGCTTCATGTCTTTGCTCTTTTGTAACGGTGCAGTGCTCTACATGTTCCCGGTGGGTTTGAGGTATTTGGTCCCGTTTGAGGCTGTAAGTGAGTTCTGAACGCTGTCACAGAGAAAAACAGAGAAAGGATTTCCAGAAACAACAGAAGCCGATTACACACAGCCTGTATCTCTCAGTACCTCATTACACTCATACACACACATTCCCACTGAACTCCACCACAACAGGATTACTTTGTGACGTTGTGTTGGTTTGTGGACGGAGCTCATTTAAGCTAATAGCCGGGAACAGATGCCAGTGGAAAATATTACACAATAACACACAGTTTCCCCAATGACAGACATTACAGAGCTCCGCTGCTCTGAGCTATCGACTGTTTTCTTGATGACTCAGCATCCCGACATCTTGCACAAAGTAAATAAACAACAGCAGAAAGATAAAAGTCCTCATTTACAGTGAGTATTTTGTAGATCTTTACAACCATTGGAAGGTTTGATTATTAATTCAGCTTTAAAGAAATGAACAGTCCTGGTTCAGGGCTATGTCACTGATGGTCTCCAAGGAAAACAAATAGAAACATGAGTGACTTCACTGTCCAGGTATTTCTGCTCTGACCTCACATCACGGTCCACACTGGAGACGTTGAAAGCTACAAAACACACACTTGGAGAATAATTTATTTAAAGGGCATTTTGAAATGTCAAAGCAGTTCAACTAATTACATAAATAATGAGTACATATCATTAAAGAGTCCCAGTGGACCAGCATGTGATGATGCCAGGACTCTGCAATGACAAACCTGAATGGCATGCAGCCATCCTGTTAAACACCTGCTGCTGTCACAATGCAAACCATAATGAAAGTAAATGGTCAGTCATTCTCATTGTTTTAGTTTATACCGGGTTTCATGAGAGAAACTTCCTACCAAAATACTGACTGTCAACATTTGGACACAGTTAAAAAGATCAGCTCTTATTCTATGAAGCTCTCTCAGATATAACTAGATTAAAATAGTAATTTACTGAGCCTTCTTCAATGAGATAAACAGAATAAATACATTTAGAAGATGTGAATTAAACACAACTAGACTGAGGTCTGAATCAGTCACAGTTTTCAGAAAGTATTTACAGAAACACAAATACCTAATGATATAATCCCAGAACAGATTATAAACCTTCAGCTTCTCATGAAAAGGAGATTAAAATGAAGGGGTTCCTTGTAAAGAGCTGCAGCACTGACAGCAGCAGCTGTGTCTCAGAGGGCGCTTCTTTAGATTATCCTCGTGAATTCCTCAGAAAATTACTAGGGGCAAAACATTTCTGTTTGGTTGTTTTGTGTGTTTGCTAAAACAAGAGCCACTTTGGAAGGGTGTGGCCTCGGATGGCATGCTATAACTGTGAGTTTCTCTTTTTAGGATTCAGAAAAACAAACGTCTATTTGGTGGGAGAAGAAATGCTGGTGAAAGAAATTCATTTTCTACTGTCAGAAGACAAATGTTTGTCTGTGGCAATGTGTTACCCGAGAAACATAACAGACATTACTGCAACACTAGGATACCGTTCAATGTCATGCTGTCTGAACCCGTCAAAGAGGTGAAGACAGGCGATGTGATGAGACATTAAGATCATAGAGACAAACCCAACAGAGGTAGCTAAGCAGCAGCTAGGGAAGCACTCAGAAATGTGAAACACATAGTGTCTGGCATGAAAGATAAGGTCATCAGGACGGATTCAACATAATGAGATTATATTAAATATATAATGTTATAAGAGCCACAGTGAGCAGTCACACTGTGGACCACTGAGTCCTTGATTTTAATAAGAAATAACAGTTTCATCATTAGCATCTGGCAAACAAACTGGATGTTAATGATAAAATATGTTTTAGAAGTTCAATTGTGTTAAGAAAGTTTCGCTAGTTAGTCCTAAATTCACTTGTAAATACGAGAGATTTCAGATTCCAGTATAGTCTCCTCAAAAAGACGATCCTAAATGTTTAGTGCATGTTTAGTCAATTTCATTTTAAGGGAACATATTTTCTCCTGGATTACATTTAGTCTTTGACGAACCACAGATATGTTTAATCAAAGTCTGCATAGGGAGACTGGATGTGTCAAAAGTAACACGGTTATTTTAACACAAAACCACCATCTTTGACTAAACCTATCACAGTAGTTTTGTTGCAGTGCAAGTGTGTTAAAGCTGCATTCTCTCTGCTGTCCAGCAGGGGGCGACTCCTCTGGTTGTATAGAAGTCTATGAGAAAATGACTCTACTTCTCTCTTGATTTATTCCCTCAGTAAACATTGTAAACATGAGTTTATGGTCTCAATCTCTAGTTTCAAGTCTTCTTCAATACAGCATGATGTTCATTTAGTAAATGATGCTCCATTTAGAGTCAAACAGACCATAAAGCAGGGGATGCTTTAGGGCGGGGCTACACACTGATTGACAGGTCGACACCAGAGACGTATACGGCGTCTCTACGTCACTCCTCCTCAGTCCATATATGGTCACTTCCTGTTCACTGGTTGCAAAAAGACAACAACATGGTGCCGGCCGTAATCCAAGATGGCCACAACAAAATTGTTGAACTTGAGGCTTCATAACAGTCCACAAACCAATGAGTGACGTCCCCATGACTATGTCCACTTCTTATATACAGTCTGTGGTTTTTAACAACATATAAACGTTCAATAAATACAACAAACTCTGGAGCCTCAAGGAGTCCCGAAATTAAACAAACCTCCCAACTTCACAGCCCATCTCCCTCATTAGCCCCAAAATGTGCTTCTCGTTTAGCGACTCTCCTTCGTGGACGGCTGCAGAGGGTTGAGAGAAAAGCTTGAGACGGAGATGGGAAAAAGAAAGCAGGGAGTGGGGGTGGGGTGGGGTATTTGAACAATCTGGTTGTAATGAAAGCACTCAGGGTTTGCTGGAGGTGCAGAGGAAAGAGTGAATGGGACGAAATCCAACTGCAGACAGATTGTTGAACCTGATAATGGTTTAAACGTGTGTGTGTGTGTGTGTGTGTATGTGTATGTGTGTGTGTGTGTGTGTGTGTGTGTGTATGTGTATGTGTGTGTGTGTGTGTGTGTGTGTGTGTGTGTGTGATGTGTGTGTGTGTGTGTGTGTGTGTGTGTGTGTGTAGATGTGTAGATCAGATCAATGCTTCCTATCAGTTCAATACTTCCTATCAGTGTGCTCTTTGTTGTCCGGTACATGTGTCACATTCAGCAGAGAGGAGACATTGCAGCTCCAACTAACCATAATATTCATTCATTTTAATATTCTCTATATTCTAAGATATATTAGATATTATATATAATATATATTATATACATATTTAATATATATATATAATATATGTATATGTTTTAATATTCTCTCTTGTCCACGATGTTTCTTTCTGTTCCAAACTTCCACCAGTTTTCTGTTCATTTAAAACATGTAACAGAGCATCATCCTCATAATCCACCTCCATCTTTCTGTTATGAATGAAAGAGAATCATTAAAGTTTCCTTCTGTTAATTAACTAGACAACAGTTGAGTGTGTTTGTCCACTCAGACTCTACATCTAAATCAGAAAGCTGATAAAACATTTATTTAATCTGTTTTGGAGTAATGTAAACGATGGACCACTTTGACGAGGATCTGGTTCAGGTTCACTTTGAGGAGGATCTGGTTCAGGTTCACTTTGAGGAGGATCTGGTTCAGGTTCACTTTGAGGAGGATCTGGTTCAGGTTCACTTTGACAAGGATCTGGTTCAGGTTCACTTTGACAAGGATCTGGTTCAGGTTCACTTTGACAAGGATCTGGTTCAGGTTCGCTTTCTGACCCCAAAGTCCAAACTGAATCTGTAGAAGCAGCATTCAGTTTTTATGCTCCACATATCTGAAACAAACTGCAGCTCTGCTCCAACTCTCTGTTCTCAAAGACTTCTCTGTTTGCCTCTTAAAATATTAATTTTATTAAATAAAATGTAAGCCTTTTAATTCATATCTTGCACTACACAGTAGCTGTATGATTTGCCTTTAAGCTTAGTTTTACTTTTTTAACATGTAACAACTAAGTGAAACAAAACAAGAATTAAAAATAAAATCAACAGTAAATTTATCAAATTCTCATACACACAACATAAATAATTATATATTTTCCTAGAAGCAGTTGGAAGAAGTATACACTTATATGGTCCTACTTATTCATAACTCTCTTTCTTTCCATAACTCAGACAATAAGTCATTATTGATCCTGTAAACCTTTGTGACTGGTAGCCTGTCCTTATGAATCTCCTTCACTCTGACCTCAAGACGTTTGTCATCGAGCTCGAGGAGAAGTGGAAAATATTTTAATGACTTTTCAACCGCAGCCTTGAGTTCAGTTTGTTAACTACTAAAGACTTTCACACTCACTATGAAATAAAAGAATAACAACTCATCATAGATTAAGTTATAGATATCATCATCATCATCATCATCATCATCATCATCGTCATGTCTCCAGAGAGTATTGATTATTGATTATCATCCGCTGGCAAACAAACAGGACATTCTGAGGTTTTAAGGTTCTCCTGTTTTGAGAGCAACAGTTTGGAATAAAACTCACCCGATATGGAAGATCATTTCTGCCGAGATGGAAAGTTAGAAATTATAATAACAGAAATGCTCATGATAATAACTTCAAAAGCGTAAAATTTGAGATGGTAGCTCAAGAATTTAGCTTTCGATGACAAACTTCTCCCAAAAAATGGATAAATAGATTTTGAAAGTTTGGCACAATTTAAATAACAAATAATTATAGTAAAATTCTCAAAATTATGATGTTATTATATTTAATATCACAGTATAATATCAAAGTCACATTCATATCTCATGTCGAAGAAGGAAATAAAATCTCTTTGCATTTTCAAAAGAAGACTTCCAGGCCTTAGTTATGACTTACAATCTCATTATTACCAGAATTTATCTGATTATTACCAGAAAACTGTCTGTTACATTCAGCTCATTCACAGAGTTTCATAGTTTATTAAACTGGTTTGTTTTCTTTGAACATAGGAGATGATAGAGATACATTTATCAAAGTGATCTTCATAATTTCATCTCTCCGTGTGTGGGTGACATTTTAACTCAGATCTGCTCATGTGAGTTTAAAGTTTTCCTTCTAATGACGCTCAGCTTTGGTTTTGGTTGTTAAATATTCACGATGTGCTCTTTTCCACTTCCAAAAATGATCCGACTGGACCCAAGGTCCACAACCCTGAAAGTACTTGTACTTGTTAAAGTAGTACTAGTACTGAGTTTATCGGTGCAATACGAGTATGTGTGTTTTGTTTGACGCATATGTTCATATTTTAGTCAGATTGTTAGAATATGAAGTACACTTGTGAAATAAGCAAAACCCCTAATTACAACATTCTTATTAATAAGCCAAATCCCGAGTTATGAAAATAACCAAATTCCTTAATATCAGTTTTGTATATTTATGAAGAATAAAATAAGAAAAATTCTAATGAAAAGGGTAATTTCCTTAATTACAAAATCAAGCAAAATGCTTATGATTTAAGCAAAATCCTTTATTATAAAAACTGTAAATTCCTTAATGACTAAATTAAGTAAATTCAGAAAGTACAATAAAACATTTTTTTTTAATATTTTTCCTTAATTCATTTTTAAAGTAAATTAATAAAGTCGAATAATTTCTAATCAAATTAGCATTTGTAATTGATTACAAAATGAAGTAAATGTTTGAAGTAAAAATTAAGAAATATGCTTATGATTTAAGTAAAAGCCTTAATTATAGCATTCTCAGAAAATTATCAAAAATCCTTAGTTATGAAAACATGCAAAATCAATAATTACAATGTTCTTATGAAGAAAGCAAAATCATTAATTATAACAAATAAGCAAAATCCTTATTTATAACAAATATGCAAAATCCTTAATTATAACAAAAGAGCAAAATCCTTAATAAAAACACTTAACTATAAAAAAAAGATTAAATTCCTTTTACCAAAAAATAATAATTATGTACAACAATGAGCAAAGTAGGAAATATTCTTAATCCCAAATAATAGTGATGTGTTAGGGGCCGATCTCAGCGGGACGCATCGTTATTCATATTTCTATATTTAAGATGATCTTTATCTAAATGTAGTCCTGATGACTAAATCCTGCTCAGTACAATAAATGAGCCATGTGAACCAAAGAGAACCAAAGAGAACTAAAGAGAACTAAAGAGAAGTCATGAAGTTCATTATATATTTTAAACTCACAAACTCCATCAGATTGTCATCATGGCACCAGATGTGGTTCATCAACCTGATGAGCTCCAGATCTACACATCCAACAGTAGGTGGGTCTGAAACAAGGTTTCCTTTCAACTGTTCAAATGTCACTAAATGTGATTTGAACATTGAGAATTGTAACACAGAATGTAGAAGATGTATGTCAATGTTAAACGTTGTTTCTACTTAATATATAACATTAACATTGTTCCTGGTAGTCTTTGGTTTCTAAGACGCCGGCTGTTTGGACTCTGGTAAACCTGCTCTCAAGTCTAGTTCTAAATGAACCTTTATATCAGGGAGGTGTTTCTAAAGACTCACGTCTTCAGCAGGAACCAATGGGCTTTGAGCTGAGAGCCAGGAAGTCAGAAGAGAGTAACAAAGACAGGCTCTAATAATGTAATATGATATTCTTCTTGTTTAAAGGGAACACACGTATAAATGAGCTGATGGTGGCTGTGTGTTAGAAATCCATCTGGATGTGAGATGAGCTCCTTGGAGGAGCTACTCTGCTCCCTGAGCTCCTTCTTCTTCAGCTGCAGGAACACCCAGGTTAAACTCATCCAGCTCAATGTTCTCCCGTCTGCCCGGCTTCCTCCCCCTTCTGGCCTGGAGAGACATGACAGCACAGTCCTGTGTTCAGTTCACTAAACACAGATGAGAGCTTCATTCCAGTCGCTGGTCTAAACAACAGACGTGTGTCAGTACCTTACAGTAGAAGTAGAGTGCAACGTTCTCCAACAGCAGAATCAGCGGCAGGAGGACCGCTTTGATGATAAGAGGTGTTGGATCTGATCAAACACATGGACAGTCATCACATCACGCAACATCATGAGTCCAACAGCTCCCATTGAAGCTGGAATCTAGAACCACTGAGACTATTACTCTTCATGTTCACTTCATATTCACTGTTTGAACCGTTGTCGTTATGTAAGAAGTGGACGTAGTCGTCGTGATGTCATGCCTGATGGACACTAGAGAGAATGCAGCTTCAAGACATGAAGCTTTGACTTCATACAGAGTTTAAAGTCTTCAGCAGTAAATGTTCGGTTTAAGAGTCAGTCAGAATAAAGGTTTGTGTTTTTGGAATGTTTAATTTGATCTGGTTAGTTTTGGTTTCATGTTACAATGATGTCATCACCTATGTCCTGTTTTCAGTGTTAGAGGGGCGGGACTTAGTTAAGAAGCAATTGAAAGCATAGTGGCTATCATGACCAGTAACAACCTAACAACTGTCTCAACGTTTGGTCACCAGGATAACCCTGGTTCTCTGAGTGAGGTATCGGAGCACACCGCCCTTCTTGCTTCTGATTGGTAGATAGTTAGCGGCTAAGTGGTTTAATGAGCGATGTGGTGGATGTGGAGCTTCTGTGATTGGTGGAGTCAGAAGGTGCTTCTCATAGTGAAACGCCTCCCTCAGTTCTCAGAGAACCAGAGTTATCCTGGTAACCAAACATGCTCCGTCCTACAGTTTATTCTTTCATGTTGCCGTTTATAGACTTGGTTCAGGTTTGGTTACTATATGACATTTGTAACACAATGACACAGTGCCATTCCAGAAACAACAACATGCATGGACTCTGTGGTCAGCTGATCATTTTCAGTCAGATTGGACCAATCATCTTCTCCAAACCTGCATGTAAACAGTCAGCTTACCTGAGACAGTGAGAGAGAGCAGACGGCTCTCAGAGGAGAGGTTATGAGAGAAAACACAGACGTGATAAACACAGCTGTAGCTTCCTTGGTGGGCGGGCTCTGCAGCAGGAAACAGGAAGTGGGCAGAGTGATTGACAGCTGGCTGGGTGTAGTTGTGTGCTGAGTTGGAGGAGGTGAAGGTGAGCTGGAAGGAGCCTCCTGGGTACTGTGGCTGGATGGAGCAGCAGATGGTGAAGGTGAAGCCCCTCAGCACCTGAGCCCCCTGCTGCTGGGCCTCGGAGACCCCGTCAGTGGAGCAGGACACAGAGATGTTTGGTTGAAGGAGCAGGTCTGTAAACACAGAGAGAAGATGAAAGTTCACATTCATAAATGTTGAATCTGTGTTTACTGTTTTGTGTCCCTTCTATTGTTCTGTTAATGTTTGTCTTTTGTCTAGTACTAGAGTTCTGCAGGAATGATGTATGTTTGTAGTCCAACATTCCAGAAACATCTGATTGGATTATTTCTATTTCTGATTTGTATTATTCTACATTCACCAGAGGGGTATTTAATGATTTTATATCGTAGAACAAATCGTTCAAATGTCTTCAGCTTGAGTTAAACACAGACATCTGACCAAAAAACATCAGAAAACACATTAACTATGTGATGAGGGACAGAAAGTGTAAAAATTATGACTTTTTCCTGGGTTTGAAGACTCATTCCTGTAGCACTGTATAACAATAATTATAATAATAATACAAATAATAATAATAATAATAATAATAACTCCAGAATCACCACCTTATCATGGTGGAGGGGTTTGTGTGCCCAGTGATCCTGAGAGCTGTGTTGTCGGGGGCAATAGCTCCTGGGCACCTGCGTAGTGGAGAGCAAGGTAGTTCTCCAATCAGAGGGTCGGTGGTGCACCCTCCTGGAGCCATGTGTCCTTGGGCAAGACACTTAACCCCAAGTTGCTCCCGCGCTTGCCATCGGTGTGGACTGGATGTTGCATGAATGTTAGTTAGAGTCTGATGGTGGCACCTTGATGGTAGCCTGTCATCAGTGTGTGAATGGGTGAATGATATGTAATGTACGCTGATTGTAAGTCCTGGATGGGCCCAAATGACTGTAATGTAATGTAATGTAATGGAGGGTCTCCCAAGGCAAAGTGGTCTCGGGGTCAGACTAAGGTGATGCAAAGTTGTGGCACCTCGCCCGGAAAAGGGAAACCGCCCTCCTGGAGCCAGACCTGGGAGGGAGCTCGCCGGCGAGCGTCTGGTGGCCGTGCACATGACCCACGGCATCCCACACCCGAATAGGCATTGGGGTCGGGTGCAGGGAGCCGGGCGGCAGGCAGGGGCGGGAATGTCCCACGGCATCACAGAATAGCTGGGACGCACCTCTCTGGGGGGAAGAAACCGGAGCTGGTGCGGGAGTTGGAGCGGTACCAACTAGATATAGTTGGGCTCACCTCCACGCATAGCACTGGTTCTGGAACCAAACTCCTGGAGAGGGGCTGGACTCTATCCTTTTCCGGAGTTGCCCAGGGTGAGAGGTGCCGGGCGGGTGTGGGGATACTCACAAGCCCCCGGCTGAGCGCCGCTGTTTTGGAGTTCTCCCCGGAGAACGAGAGGGTCGCCTCCCTGCGACTGCGAATCGCAGGAGGAAAGTCTCTGACTGTCATTTGTGTCTTTGCACCGAACGGCAGTTCGGAGTATGCAGCCTTCTTGGAGTCCTTGGGTGGTGTCCTGGAAAGGGCGCCGACTGGGGACTCCATAGTTCTTCTGGGAGACTTCAACGCTGATGTGGGTAACGATGGAGAAACCTGGAGGGGCGTGATTGGGAGGAACGGCCTGCCCGATCTGAACCCAAGTGGTGCTTTGTTGTTGGACTTCTGTGCTAGTCATGGACTGTCCATAACAAACACCATGTTTGAGCATAGGGAGGTTCATAAGTGTACTTGGTACAATCCTAAAAAACTCTTTGAAACTTTCTCTTCACTCCTCCAACCCCCACCCCCTCCTCCTACTTCCTCCCTTCTCCCTGATGATTTCGCCAACTTCTTTGACAAGAAGGTAAACGATATCAGATCCTCCTTCTCTCAGCCCCCCTCTCCCTGTCCACCCTCTCCCTCTCTACCCTCTCCAGCTCTTCCCCCTCAGCTCCCCCTTCCCTCTCCACACCCCATCTTACCCTATTTTGCTCCCCTCTCCCCTAACGAGGTCCTTGACCTTGTTACATCTAACCGCCCCACCACCTGCTCCCTTGACCCGATCCCCTCCCCTCTTCTTCAGTCTATTGCCACTGAACTCCTTCCTTTCCTCACCCACCTCATCAACACATCTCTCGTCTCGGGATGCTTTCCCTCGGCTTTCAAGACTGCCAGAGTCACCCCCCTTCTGAAGACACCATCACTTGACCCCTCTGATGTCAAGAACTTCAGACCGGTTTCTCTTCTACCCTTTCTATCCAAAACACTTGAACGCGCTGTCTCTAAACAACTGTCTTCCTACCTCCACCAGAACAACCTCTTGGACCCCCACCAGTCCGGGTTCAAGGTGGGTCACTCGTCAGAGACGGCCCTCCTTGCGGTGACAGAGTCGCTTCACGCCGCGAGAGCGAACTCTCTCTCCTCTGTCCTGATTCTCCTGGACCTGTCAGCAGCGTTTGACACGGTGAACCACCAGATCCTCCTCTCCACCCTCGAGGGGATGGGCGTCTCAGGCTCTGCACTCTCCCTGCTTGCATCCTACCTGACAGGCCGATCCTACCAGGTGACATGGAGAGGGGCCGTGTCGGAACCACGCATGCTGACTACGGGGGTTCCACAAGGTTCAGTTCTGGGCCCCCTTCTCTTCTCGCTCTACACAACATCTCTGGGTTCTGTTATTCGCTCCCATGACTTCTCCTACCATTGTTATGCCGATGACACCCAGCTGGTCTTGTCATTTCCTCCCGGTGACACCCAAGTGGAGGCTGCATTGCTGCGTGCTTGGCTGACATCTCGAAGTGGATGGCGACACACCACCTGAAGCTGAACCTGGACAAAACCGAGCTACTCTTCCTCCCGGGGAAGGGTTGCCCGCACCGAGACCTGTCCATCACCATTGATGATGCCGTGGTGACACCAACTCGGACTGTGAGGAATCTGGGTGTGACCCTGGACGACCAACTGTCGTTCTCAGCAAACATTGCATCGGTCACACGCTCCTGCAGATTCCTCCTCTACAACATCAGGAGGATTCGCCCCTTCCTCACACCTCTGGAGCTTGTCCAGAAAGCTGCAGCACGTCTGGTGTTCAATCGCCCCAAGTTCTCTCACACAACTTCCCTTCTCCGTTCTCTACACTGTCTCCCTGTAAGAGCTTGCATCCAGTTTAAGACTCTGGTGCTAGCCTACAGGGCAGTGAAAGGAACAGCTCCTTCCTATCTCCAGGCCCTGGTCAAGCCCTACACCCCTGCCCGACCACTTCGCTCTGCTGCCTCGGGCGATTGGTTGCCCCGTCGCTCAGAGGTCCCTGCGGCCGATCCACCCGGTCACAGCTTTTTTCTGTCCTGGCCCCTCAGTGGTGGAATGAACTCCCCACTGAAGTCAGGACAGCAGAGTCGCTGCCCATCTTTAGGCGCAGGCTGAAAACTCACCTCTTCAAGAAGTACTACCCGGAGCCTTCCTCGTAGCACTTATTGCACTCGTATTAGTTGCTGCACTTACTGTATTCGTATCAGTTCGCTGCACTTATTGAATTTGTATTTGTTTACTGCACTTATCCTATTCGTAGTAGTTTGTACCACTTACTATATTCGGATTAGTCTGTTGCAATTATTGTTTTCGTAGTAATCTGCCTCTGCACTATACTTTTGCTCTGGCTTATGCTTTGAGATGCTTGTTTAAGAAAGGAGATGCACTTATGACTTCTGGTGACTAGTAGTTCTCTTGAATACCTATGTTGAATACACTTCCTGTAAGTCGCTTTGGATAAAAGCGTCTGCTAAATGACTGTAATGTAATGTAATGTAATGGTACCAGAACAGCCTAGGCCAAAGGTCTATGATCGCCTTTGTAGTTGTGTCATCAGACCTGCGGCCGTATGTCTTGGACACTTGGGTGAAGAGAGGAGCAGAGCTGTCAACTGATCACCACCTGGTGGTGAGTTGGATCAGGTGGCGGGGGAGGCTGCCGGACAGACCCAGTAAACCCAAACGTGTAGTGAGGGGGAACTGGGAACGTCTGGCTGAGGATCCTGTCCGAGAGGTCTTCAACTCCCACCTCCGGAATAATTTCTCGTGCATCCCGGGGGAGGCTGGGGACATGGAATCCAAGTGGGCCTAGTTCAGATCCTCCATTGTGGAAGCTGCTGCTAGAAGTTGTGGTCGGAAGGCGATCGGTGCCTGTCGTGGCAGCAATCCGAGAACCCGCTGGTGGACACCAGCGGTGAAGGAAGCCGTCAAGCTGAAGAAGGAGGCCTTTCCGGCTTGGCTGAATCAGCAGGCAGGTACCGGTTGGCCAGAAGGGCTGCAGCTACGCCAGTTGCTGATGCAAAAACCCGGGAGTGGGAGGAGTTCGGGGAGGCCATGGAGAAGGACTTTCGAATGGCCTCAAGGAAGTTCTGGCAAACCGTGAGACGAAGCAGGGCCCCAAGCGAGGGAGTTCAAGTTTCTCGGGATCTTATTCACGATTGAGGGTAAAATGGAGCGGGAGATGGACAGGCGGTTTGGTGTAGAGTCAGCAGTGATGCGGGCGTTGTACCGGACCGTTGTGGTGAAGAAGGAGCTGAGCCGTAAGGCAAAGCTCTCGATTTACCAGTCCATCTACGTTCCAACCATCACCTATGGTCATGAGCTTTGGGTAGTGACCGAAAGAATGAGATCGTGGATACAAGCGGCCGAAATGAACTTCCTTCGTCGGGTGGCTGGGCTCAGCCTTAGAGATAGGGTGAGGAGCTCAGACATCCGGAGGGAGCTCGGAGTAGAGCCGCTGCTCCTTCGCGTCGAAAGGGGCCAGCTGAGGCGGTTCGGGCATCTGATCAGGATGCCTCCTGGACGCCTCCCTTTAGAGGTTTTCCAGGCACGTCCAACTGGTAAGAGGCCCCGGGGAAGACCCAGAACACGCTGGAGAGATTATATATCTCGTCTGGCCTGGGAACGCCTCAGGGTTCAGACAAGAGACAGACAAACAGACAGACAGACAGACAGACAGACAGACAGGTGTGTCCTGCCAGGTGGAGCTCAGCAGTCTATGGAGGGTTTGAAGCTTCCAGAAACAAGCCCACCTCCCTGAACTTTAGGATGTCGTTGTGCTGGATAACTTAACAGTTCAGTCCAACGGAAAACCACAGAGGAAGGAACTGCTGTCAGAGATGATGTCATAGATGATGTCACTGATGGGCTTACCTGAGCAGGTGAGATTCAGGATGGAGGAAGAGGCCCATGATGTTAAACACTCCTTCAGAGCAGATCCAGACTGAACACAGTTAGAGTCGATCCACCACACAGATCTCTCTGAGGACTCCTCTCTCTCTCCTACAGAAACAGCAGAGCCACAGTCCAGCTCTCTACAGACAACAGATGCTGCCTTCAGGGTCCAGTCAGAGCCATCTACTGGTTTCCAGTCTCCCTGTTTCACCTCCAGTGTTCCTGCACAGCGACTGTCTCCTCCCACCAACCTGACAGGTTCTGAACAGAAACAAGAGAGTCGTCAGTAAAAGAACAAAGTGAGTTTCAGTAGAACAGAAATGAACCAGGTCAAAGCTGCAGCTCCTCTTCTACCTGAGCAGGTGAGTCCAACAGCTTTGCCAGGTGAGCAGGTGTTTCTATCTGAGCCTGAGCTTCTACAGTTCAGGAGAGCAGACTCATGGCCTCCACACTGGAACTCTTTGGTCCACATTGGAGCCTCCACTTCTCCATAGAGCGCCCCCTGGAGGACTGAAGGAGTCCCACAGCCAAGCTCCCTACAGACCACCTCTGCATCCTGCTGGTCAAAGTCATCTTCACACACTGAGGACCACCTCTGGTTGGACTTCACCTCCAGTCTACCTGAGCACAGAATAGTCCCATCCACCAGCCTGACAGAGTCTGTAGAGATGATAGAAGATAAGAGAGAGAATATCACCAGACACAAAATAAAAAGATTCAGAGGTACAATTAATAAATACAATAAGTCAACAAAGTTAAAGCTGCATTCTCTAGTGTCCATCAGGGGGCGACTCCTCTGGTTGTATAGAAGTCTATGAGAAAATGACTCTACTTCTCTCTTGATTTATTCCCTCAGTAAACATTGTAAACATGAGTTTATGGTCTCAATCTCTAGTTTCAAGTCTTCAATACAGCATGATGTTCATTTAGTAAATGATGCTCCATTTAGACACCAGAGAGTTGTCCGGTCTGAGAGTTGTCCATGTTTTGGTCTCACAACTTTAACCCTTTCAGTGTGTTTTCACTTCATGAAAGTTCATTTTAACATTGTGGTTGTCTAAACATGGTTTTACTGAGCTCTGCCCTCTCATGTGACTTCTTATTGCAAAAAAACAAGATGGCTGAGTCCAAAAACTTGAATTTGAGGCTTCAAAACTGTAGACCAGAAACCAATGGATGAAGTCACAGTGACTATGTCCACTTCTTCTTGTAAAGGCTGAAGCCACCACTGAGACAAAGAGTCAAAAGTACGACTCAAGACCAGGGGTCTCATTTACAACCGCTGAGTCGGCACAAAACGGGCCGTGAAAAAGTTGTGATCCATAAAAACATAGTTGAAGGGAGAATGTGCACACCTGTTCAGACTGTAGAGATGAAATGTGAGCACCATCATTACAGCTATTATGATGCCTCTTACACATTTAATTTCTCTTCATATCACACGTTACTGTGAACTTATATATTCTCTTTATCATAAACATCAGACCAGCAGTGTTATTTGTGCTTGTGAGCCATAACTATAAGCACATTTCAATGTTAAAGATATAAACAGAGTCAATCCTCAAATCAAATGTCCCTTAATATTTCATCAGCGCTTTATGCTCTCTTCAGTGCAGAGGAGAGGCTGAACTACCGACACTCGTGGTCATCTGTGGAGCAGCTGATGAAATGATCATCATCTGTTAGAAAACTTAAATAGTGTTCATTTACGTAACATTGCGAAAATCAGGCAAATCCTGTCTCAAAGCGATGCAGAAAAACTAGTTCATGCATTTGTTACCTCTAGACTAGATTACTGTAACTCCTTATTATCAGGCTGCTCTAATAGGTCTCTTAAATATTTACAGTTGATCCAGAATGCTGCAGCACGTGTTCTAACAAAAACTAAGAAAAGAGATCATATTACTCCAGTATTAGCTTCTCTGCACTGGCTCCCTGTTAAATCAAGAATAGAATTTAAAATCCTTCTCCTCACCTACAAAGCTCTAACTGGCCAGGCACCGTCTTATCTTAAGGAACTTATAGTTCCATATTACCCAACTAGAGAGCTGCGCTCCATCAATGCAGGGTTACTTGTGGTTCCTAGAGTATATAAAAGTAGGATGGGAGCCAGAGCCTTCAGTTATCAGGCTCCTCTTCTGTGGAACCAGGTTCCAGTTTCAGTCCGGGGGGCAGACACACTCACCACTTTCAAGAGCAGGCTTAAGACCTTCCTTTTTGATAGCGCTTATAGTTAGGGCTGGTTCAGGTTCGCCTTGGTCCAGCCCCTAGATATGCTGCTATAGGCCTAGACAGCATAGGGACTACCTAGGATACACTGAGCTCCTCTCTCCTCTTCTCTCCCTCCTTCTTTATGTATTAATCTCCTATTTATGCACATTACTGATTTTGCTTCTTCCCCGGAGTTCTTGTGCTTTCTCGCCTCGCAGGTTCCCAGGAATCGGGGTTATATTTGGACTGTCATCGTGCCACCTACTGAGGCCCTGCTGACACCCACTGCTACTACCACTATCATTATTAGTCACATTACTATTACCTGTACCATTACGCATATTAGCTTTACTTCCACCCTGAAGCCCTTTTTGCTTTCTCGCTCTGCAGGTTTCCATGAATCGTTGTGGTACCTGGACCGTAGTCGTGCCTCCTGCTGTGAGCCGACTGACACCCACTGCTACTTCCATTATTATTATTAGTCACATTACTATCCCTATTTTCATAACTATAATTCTACTGTAATAATTGCTGCTGTTATTATAAGTAGTCTTATTGTATGAATCATTTATGTCATATACATTGAATGTGTTGTATCTCTGTTATGCTGTTCATTCTGTACACATGACATCTATTGCATTCTGTCCATCCTGGGAGAAGGATCCCTCCTCTGTCGTTCTCCCAGAGGTTTCTTCCTTTTTTCTCCCTGTTAAAGGGGTTTTTAGGGGAGTTTTTCCTGTGAATGTGAGGGAAGGACAGAGGATGTCGCATGTGTACAGATTGTAAAGCCCTCTGAGGCAAAATTGTAATTTGTGATTCTGGGCTATACAAAATAAACTGAATTGAATTGAATTGAACTGATGGAACACAAGTATCCACTCCTCAGAAGATGTGCCTTGCCCTGGATGAAGAAACATGTCTCCACTTCAGCTGTACCAGGTGCTGAGCCAGTAGAGTTCAACATGCAGAAAAGTCACGTTTGAAAGCAGACAAAGGGAATCTAACGGTTCACCTGATGAGGAAGTGACAGGTGAAGGCTCATGAAGGGATAGAGCCACCTCAGAGAGTTTATATACAGACTCACAGTATGTAGTTAGGGAGGGACTGGACCCAGACATAGGAATCAGATCGGCACATAGATGATGTCACTGATGGGCTTACCTGAGCAGGTGAGATCCAGGATGAAGGAAGAGGAATATGATGTTAAACACTCCCTCAGAGCAGATCCAGACTGAACACAGAGAGAGTAGATCAACCACACAGATCTCTCTGAGGACTCCTCTCTCCGTCCTACAGAAACAGCAGAGCCACAGTCCAGCTCTCTACAGACAACAGATAATGCCTCCAGGGTCCAGAAAGAGTATTCTATTGCTTTCCAGTCTCCTTGATGTTTCACCTCCAGTGTTCCTGCACAGCGACTGTCTCCTCCCACCAACCTGACAGGTTCTGAACAGAAACAAGAGAGTCGTCAGTAAAAGAACAAAGTGAGTTTCAGTAGAACAGAAATGAACCAGGTCAAAGCTGCAGCTCCTCTTCTACCTGAGCAGGTGAGTCCAACAGCTTTGCCAGGTGAGCAGGTGTTTCTATCTGAGCCTGAGCTTCTACAGTCCAGGAGAGCAGACTCGTGGCCTCCACACTGGAACTCTTTGGTCCACATTGGAGCCTCCACTTCTCCATAGAGCGCCCCCTGGAGGACTGAAGGAGTCCCACAGCCAAGCTCCCTACAGACCACCTCTGCATCCTGCTGGTCAAAGTCATCTTCACACACTGAGGACCACCTCTGGTTGGACTTCACCTCCAGTCTACCTGAGCACAGACTAGTCCCATCCACCAGCCTGACAGGTCTGGAGTCTGTAGAGATGATAGAAGATGAAAGAGAGAGATAAAAGACACCAGACACAAAATAAAAAGATTCAGAGGTACAATTAATAAATACAATAAGTCAATATTAGTAAAAATAATAACCAATATTATTAATAACACATAACATCATGTCCTAATACTGGTTCAATACACAGAGTGCATTGACTGAGGTTTCCATAAGTACATAAGTAGAATGGGTCAAATGGTAAAAAGGGGCTAAATCATCAAATGTATTACTTTACACAAAAACACGTTTACATGTCGGCTA
>NC_072457.1:722496-767496 GCF_027596085.1 Anoplopoma fimbria
ACACTCTGATTGACAGGTCGACACCAGAGACGTATACGGCGTCTCTACGTCACTCCTCCTCACTCCATATATGGTCACTTCCTGTTCACTGGTTGCAAAAAGACAACAACATGGTGCCGGCCGTAATCCAAGATGGCCACAACAAAATTGTTGAACTTGAGGCTTCATAACAGTCCACAAACCAATGAGTGACGTCCCCATGACTATGTCCACTTCTTATATACAGTCTGTGGTTTTTAACAACATATAAACGTTCAATAAATACAACAAACTCTGGAGCCTCAAGGAGTCCTGAAATTAAACAAACCTCCCAACTTCACAGCCCATCTCCCTCATTAGCCCCAAAATGTGCTTCTCGTTTAGCGACTCTCCTTCGTGGACGGCTGCAGAGGGTTGAGAGAAAAGCTTGAGACGGAGATGGGAAAAAGAAAGCAGGGAGTGGGGGTGGGGTGGGGTATTTGAACAATCTGGTTGTAATGAAAGCACTCAGGGTTTGCTGGAGGTGCAGAGGAAAGAGTGAATGGGACGAAATCCAACTGCAGACAGATTGTTGAACCTGATAATGGTTTAAACGTGTGTGTGTGTGTGTGTGTGTGTGTGTGTGTGTGTGTGTGTGTGTGTGTGTGTGTGTGTGTGTGTGTGTGTGTGTGTGTGTGTATGTGTGTGCGTGCGTACACTCACTGTACATAACCCACCAGAGAACAGCCATGAATTCCATATGAAACTCATTTGTTCTGCATTCATCCTCCTATCAGTGCTGCTGTACCTGTGTAATATATAAAGAGAGAATGTTTACTTCAGCTGCTGACACACTGGAAGCAGAGTTTATGGTTTTTGGACGCTGATGCGTTTTGAAGGGTTTGGACGTCTCGGTTAAAAGGGAACCACATCCTTCACAGTGTTGATCTCATTGATGAATGCACTCAACCTCTTGGCAGTTAATCACAACACAGATCTTTGGTCTTTTTTCCGGAACGCATTTCTAATCTTTAATCTTTCTGAACGGAGGTTTTATGTCACATGTGGTCTCTGCGAATCCTCCAACCAGTCCTCCAAATCACATGACTCAATATGTCGTTTGTCGTCTCTTCTTCACATAGAAGTGTTTTCTGATTGGACAACCTTTTCTGCAAGAAATCCTACAGTCTGCTTTTTCCAAAACCATTTTATGCTCACGCTATGATTGAGGTTTGGTTGGGTTCAGGGAAACATCATGGTCATCACTTAAATAGTTACTCCGCTGAGGTTGGTTGTCATGGTTACATTAATAAACTCTTGACTGTGGTGACAGTTAAACTTTTTCAGCAAAAGCATTCAAGTCAAACCTGAGACTTAGAGGATAGAGCTGGTCACATTTCATTTTTCTCTTATTGTTAACAAATCCCATGAAAAGATAAAACCAACAAGTATTACCTGTTTAGTCAAAGCCTGATATATCTTATTCCTCTGTACCATTGATGTTTATATGTACAAGGATCTGGGACGCATTAAAATCAGAAATGACCCATTAAACTCACTACTGACCAGACAGCAACCTCTGAAATGTGAAGCCAATGCTTCATGTGTTAAAGCTGCATTCTCTCTCCTGTCCACCAGGGGGCGACTCCTCTGGTTGTATAGAAGTCTATGAGAAAATGACTCTACTTCTCTCTTGATTTATTCCCTCAGTAAACATTGTAAACATGAGTTTATGGTCTCAATCTCTAGTTTCAAGTCTTCTTCAATACAGCATGATGTTCATTTAGTAAATTATAGAGTCAAATAGACCATATGATGATGTGCGAGAGCTTGGTGGTCCTGTGTTGAAGACTTTCTCATCCCCTGATGGAAGTCATTAAGGCCCCGGGGTAACAGGAGACATTTGGTCCACGGGCAAATTAATGGCAATTAAATATAATTCAATTAAACATTGTATTGCGTTTCAGAGAGGAAAAGAGCCGTCCTCAGTGTTATCCTCTGTGTTTTTCTCATGAGAATCAGGAACTTGAGCTCTCAACCCACAAAGTGAAGGAAGCCATTTGAAGAGAAAAACCAAGTGAGCCTGCACTGTGTCTGGATTCAGTTTGGCTCTTTTAGTGATTCATTTAGTCTGAAAGAGGTGATGTAAACATTTAAATAACCGTCAGTGTCTCTAAGGTAAGTTGAACTGGACATTTAGGCTACAGCCTCAGGAATATGTTTAGGTTTAAAACAGGGGCTTTAAAAGAAAAATGATCTCTTTTGTTGTCTGTTCTCTCGTAGATCTGCTGGTGTCGTACAAGAGAGCATTTATACATTTGTTCCTTTACAGTTATTTGTGAACTTCACAATAGTTGTGCAGAACAAAATAAGCATTAATAGGAAAAGGAAAGTCTGCTGGTTTGTTGACTTTTGGTGTATTTTTTGTGAACACAGTTTGCGTGAAAGCGCAGGAAAGATATAATCCTCTGTACTTTCTACTGGAGTTTCAAACTTGAGATGAAAGCAGGAACCATGAAACAGGACGAGCATTAGAGGGAACATTCAGGTGGAGGAGGAGAGGACTCAGCAGCTGAGGGTTTATGGGCTCCAGGACTTCAGCAGGACAACAATAGGCCTTCAGGGCCGGCGGGGTCATGTTGTGATAAGAGATGACACCGGATTATCAGGGACCTCACTGCAAAGCATAACAGACGGGACCACAATGCACCACGACGGAGCAAACCTGACCGTGAACCATCGGCTGAAAACATGTTCACAATGTGCAAGAGGCATGAATCACACATGAGCATGAGGCGGTGCGTTCAGGCGCAGAGACAAGTCAGAAACATGGACTACAGCGCTGATAATGTTCATAGACATAATGTATGTAAATCGATTTTGTTTCCTCATGAACATGAAAACAATGTAACTCCATTTTCTTAGGAACTTAGGAAGTTTCATGTTGATATACAAGTAATTTTTTTACCCTATTCACCTGTAGTGTCTTTAAGATATATCATTTTACAAAAACGTTTTCTCTAAATTAGTTTTTTCTCAGATTCTGATCCAGAAATCTCCACTTCAGTAGCTCTTACATACACCAAACTTTACAGTTTCATTCCTCTCTATACTCTGAAGGTTTCTACAGAGGGGTTTGTTCATGTGTCATTCAGAGAATGATTTATTTAACATTTACTACTAAAAACAAGGAGAAAATGACAGTATTTTCTGATTTATGGAGAGATATACAAAAAGTAAAAACCTTTGACTCTAATATGTCAACGAATTGAAACAATTTGAAACCTGACATTATCCAATGTTCACATTTTTAAATCTGGAAATGTGTAAAAATAAGCTCATATTTAATAAGATTAGAAAATTTCGCAAGAAATGTTGACTGTGTGGCTGCTACTGCCCGGAGATGTTGCATATATTAACAGTTCTGAGACAGCTGTATCAATGGGGTTCATTTAGGGTTAGTTTGGGGTTCATTTGAGGTACATTTGAAAAAAAAAGTAAGTCCAATCGCATAAATAATACAATCCTGCAGAAAATGCGTTGGAATGCTGAAAGCTGAAATCAGTCACAGAGCATTGCTGAAAATGTGGAAGTTTCAAATGACTTTCCTGAAAAAGCCCAAAAGCAAAGAACTGCACTGATGAAAAACCTGGTAGTTGAATTGTAAAACTGGCAGAGATGGAAGCTGAACTGACAGACAGACGTTATAAAAATTCCTTTGCCTGAATATCTCCATGTCATTCGTGTATGTGTGTGCATGTGTCATTGTCTCTGTGTGTCAAACTGCACTAATTAGCTCACATCAATCACCTGCCAGCATCACAGGTTACCATAGCAATATGACTTCAGAGAGACTCACAGGTACATAGGCTTTAAATGCAGTTTAAGCTGAGGTGCACCTCTCAAACTACTACTGATTACTCATAAAACCGTAGTTCCCATTTCCCTAAATACCGGACCATGAGAGGCAGAACGACTTGATGAACAAGAATATCTAAAAATTGTGTCTGTAGTGTTAAGAATGTGGCTGTAGTGGCAATTTAGAAACGGGGTATGGTTCTCTGTGCAAGATCTTTTTGGAGTCTGAATTAACATGGGTCTCTATAGCTGGATGTATAGGACTGTTGGATTCCATAGTGTTATGACTGCGACTAAGACAAGTTTATCTACAATTTGACCCAAAAAATTATGCCTGAAGAGTGAAAATTGTGGGAATTCTGGCAACTTTAAAATATTTTTTTCACAAGATTTTTTTTGAAGCTCCCTCACTAGCTAGTATTATTATTATTAAACCCGCAGGATTATATACTTTGTGCTTTACAGCCTTGTTGCTACACAGCCACACAGAATAATGCCTCATTTGCATATTCAAACACAACATTTCAAAATACTTCAAAGACATAAATAGTTGTATTAAAGTACTGAGACCTTTGAGCTTCATAGCTCTTCTCTAAACATTCCCCTGCTGCAGGGCTGCCTCCCCACCTTCCACCTCTCAGCAGGCCAACCTTTGACCTCAGGCCATGGCCGGCCTCTTCATGTCCACTTATAGCCAGAAGAAGAGGAGTGTTTGGAGTCTATTTTCATCCCGTTGGTTTTCCATCTCTGCTGCTTCTAATCTTCTCTCAGCATCTTCTGACTTTTTATGAGACTTCCTTTTAAATCTGACACCAACATGTGAACATTTTACCTCTCAGTTTCATCCCCCCCACCTCCCTCATTCTGTTTCCTCCCCCTCAGGAAATGTCTGCTGAGCCTCTAACCCCCCCGCCCCCCCACTCATCTAAATGATACCAATTAAGTCATTAGATAACAAAGGGCCTGTTTTATTGGTGTTTGTGAGGACAGATGTGAAGCAGGTTGTGACATGACCCGGCAGGAAGGGGAGGGTCATGTCACAACACAACAAATATGTCATAAATCTGACATATTTGTTGTGCTCCTTACTGGTTGTTGACTGTAGCCATGGTAACCAGCTGGACCTCAATCATTCCTGACTGAAATCATAGTTTATTTCTTTAAGGTGGACTAATTCATTCTGTTTCTCCAGAAATGAAGCTGGTGGTTTAAAGAATGTGACGAAGATTCTGGTGAGATGAGAAGGAAACAGTAGAGATTTGACTGGCAGGTTTCTCTCTTGGCTTTGAGTTTGGATTCTCTTTCTTTCTTCACATCAATCTTCTGCCTCAAACTCTTTTTTCTTTTCTTTGCATTTTATTTCCTGTCCTGAAATATTCCATCAAAATCTAGTGTTAGATTAACGTCCAGCTATGGAGCCTCTGGGACTCATTTTATCTCTTTATTAACAAAAGTATTCCAGTTTAGGTTTATTCAGTGCAAGACACCTTTCATATAAACCTTAAAAAACCCTGGGCGTGTTTTTACCAAACTATACTATACTAAGTTAAGATAAGATAATCGAAGATAAGCTAAACTAAAATAGAATAAAATAAGCTAAAAAAAGATCTAGACCAAGCTAAGCAAAGATAAGATAAGCTACACTAAAATAAGATTAAAATGAGATAAGAGTAGAGAAGCTAAACTAAGCTAAACTAAGCTATGCTAAGCTATGCTAAGATTAGCGTTTCCTGGCTTTAGCTTCATATTTAAAAGACAAATATGAGGGAGGTATAAATCTTCTAATCCAACTCTCAGCATGAAAGTGAATAATAGTATTTTTTTCCTTAACTATTCTTTAAATGTCCTGCAGAACATAGAAGTGATGTTTAAACTCTTTATACGGAGCAGAACGTCACAACCATTTTGCTTTTCAACGGATTTCTGAGCCGTTTTCTCCAGAGGAAAATGGAAAACGAGCGACGACATCCAGTGAACATAATTTAAGTGAATGAACCTCAGAATACCGTCCGGTGTGCAGACTCTAGAGCAGGAACTGGGTGGAGAACGTCTACAATTTCATAAAACTCATAATGTTGCCTGATCTTTTTATGAGCTCTTTTAACTCCACCTCGTTAAAATCGAAAATAGTTTTTAATTTCTGTCTACATGAATCCTCTCGTGTTGTTGTGTTCGTTCAGAAGCCTCAGAACAGAAGCCTGACCTCCATCTCAGTTCTGAGCTCTTCCTCCTCCGACGAGACGACAATGTGTTCGTCTCTATTGAGACGGACGAGTGTGATGAAATATTTAATCTGGACTACGGACTCCAGCAGGAGCAGGACGACAAGACCACAAATGAATTCACCTGGGAGACCAGGTCGCTATGAGCAACACAAGTGAGCAAAACAATGCAAGTTTTTTTACAATACCCATAATGCAACCCACCCCCTTCTTTCTAAATGTCTATTCCTTCCCAACTTTTCTATTTACATTTGTTTTCTTGCATTAAACCTCAGTCCAAGAACTTCTACTGACCAGTTAACGTCAGTCGCATCTGGACACACCTCAACCAGAATTTACATCTCCTCATCACCTTCCATCATCTTTTTGTTGTGTAATGTTTTCTTTCTGTTAGGCAATGAACAGATGGATTAGAGAACACTAACTGAGGAGCCGGAGCCGGTGTTGACCAACGACAGCTTATCAGAACCACTGCTGCAACAGTTTTTCTTTGTTCTTAAATCAGGGACTGTTCTATTGTTTTATGTCAATATGAAAAAGAAAGACTAAAAGTTTTCTGAATATGCTCTTTTGATTTAAAGAATATGATTTTACAGGGCAAAACTACATTTTTTACCTGTAGTAATAACGGAACAATATGATGGGAAATTGAATGGTTTTAAGAACAAAAACAAAAAACAAATAACTCCCAGCCTGCATTGGTTTAAGAAATCTAATCTGATAAATAAATCCTCTATTTAGTGTCTTTCTCTCATTGTGTTCATTTCCTCTCTTTCGTAAAGCCTCTTTTCTAAACACTTAACATGAGTTACAGGAAGCCCTTCAAACTTGAATCATTGCCATGAGGTTTACAGAAACAGTCCCAAACACAAAGAGAACATTAAACTTATGGATATGAACTTGAAGGAAACAGAAATATGAGTTTTGGATCCTGTGGGTATGAATTTAACAGGAACAGTCTACAGACACAGGAAGTGTTCAGTCATCTCTGAATAAAAGCTGATGAGACGATGCCGGCTGATTATCTGAAACCAGAGTAGCCTTAAAGCATGGTGGAATTAGCTAACTAGCGTACAGCTGCTAATTAGCTAGCTGGCTCATATGCTAGCCAGTTAGCTGAAAGAAACACTCATCTGTTGTTGTTCAATTTAACTCATCATGCAGCTTGCTAGTTAGCGAGCTTGCTAATTCCACCATGCTTTCATGCTACACTGGTTACAGAAAATGAGCTGACCAAAGTTTAGCAATGATCTTTCCTACGCTTGGACAAGAATGTGGATGAAGCATGAAGTTGTTCAATTATACACATTGTATCATGATACTAACCTATTAAGAGTGAGTCTGTGACTTACTGTAAGTCAGACTATATTATACAGAAGTTAGCGCATGACGACGGTTTCCATGACAATTGTAAACATTAAAGACCTTTTCTATTTCTTTGTACAGTACTAATGAAACGTACTAACCACTTATAGTTATCTAAGTTAGCTTGTTAGCTTTTTGTTCTTAGAATATCCTGTCATGAATAGGAATATTCTTTTTTTTTTGTTCCTCCCATCATTGTTCTAAACTCATGAGGTTGATGTTCTGTTCCTGACTCTCATCTGGTTTTCTCGTTCGGTGTCCTCAGAGGATCAGCAGACCGAGTGCTGACTGACGGCCGGAGTAAGAAGGTGTAAACTCTCTGGCAGCGCTCCCTTCAGTACCTCATAACGTTTAATCAGAACCATGCCCGACACTTGCCCCCGACTTTTCCACTGCAGCACAAATTAAAGCAGTCCTTTTTTTTCTCCTTGTTCTTGTTTTTTCATACAGTGGAAAGTTTACACAAAGGCGAGTCTGATCCCTGGAGCCTCTCTCTGCTTTCCAAATACCTGCAGGATGAAATCAAACCCCCCTTTTGAAAATCACATTTTAAGTCTCCCTCTCTGCCGTTCTGAGCCCAACAGATCAGTGCAGCTTTCCCACTCTGCAGGAGAGGATCAGCCGTCATTCTGTGGGCGTCGGACGTCGGTTCAGGTCTTAATTAACACGGGGGGGTTCATGTGAGGAACGGTTGTGCCAAAGAAAATACAGGAAGCTGGAACCTGTACGATCCTGTTTAGATGGATGGTGCATTATTAGCAGATGACGCACAAGACTAAACCAGGCAGCAACCTCAAGTTCTATCGAGTCTTATGTCTTAAAGCTGCATCCTCTCTCCTGTCCACCAGGGGGCGACTCCTCTGGTTGTATAGAAGTCTATGAGAAAATGACTCTACTTCTCTCTTGATTTATTCCCTCAGTAAACATTGTAAACATGAGTTTATGGTCTCAATCTCTAGTTTCAAGTCTTCTTCAATACAGCATGATGTTCATTTAGTAAATGATGCTCCATTTAGAGTCAAACAGACCATAAAGCAGGGGATGCTTTAGGGCGGGGCTACACTCTGATTGACAGGTCCACACCAGAGACGTATACGGACAAAAAAAAGGTACTTATTTTCAGCCAAACCATGATAAAATGACCAAACATTAAAATTAATATTAAATGAAGAGTTCTTTCACATGATATCTCAGAAAATGTTTCTTCTTATTTTTCTCATTTAACTTAAATGTTGGACTATTATTTTAAACTCGTCTGTGTTGTCGTCTGAAGACAATCAGAGAAAATGGAAAATAGGAAAACCAGACTTCTGTTCCATCTGACAGAAAACACCACAGATATGAGGACAGTGATGAATCTGGTCTGGATGCAACAAATACTGAAAAAAGGACACCAAACATACTGAAGTTTACTCTTAAGCTTTTCATATGTAGTTGTACATCGATGACGAAGCATAAGTGTTGACAGATGAGGGGATTAAAACAGGTTAAAGGTGTAAATGTGTTTAACTGAACAGTGTTGTAGACTGAGGTCATAATTTGTTCATCTAACTGAAGCTTTTATTCAGAGATGACTGAACACTTCCTGTGTCTGTTTCTGTTAAATTCATACCCACAGGATCCAAAACTCATATTTCTGTTTCCTTCAAATTCATATCCATAAGTTTAATGTTCTCTTTGTGTTTGGGACTTTTCCCTGTTGGATGTTTCTGTAAACCTCATGGCAATGATTCAAGTTTGAAGGGCTTCCTGTAACTCATGTTAAGTGTTTAGAAAAGAGGCTTTAAGAAAGAGAGGAAGAAAAGATGGCAGCATCTCTGCCACGGACTGAATACCAGTTCATGTTTGCAGTTTTACTGTAAATATAAATGTATGTATATATATATATATATATATATATATGTAATATATCTGATTGTCTCAAAGAAGAGAAGGAAGTCATAAAGAACACAATGAGAGACTAAAGAGAGGATTTATTTAACTGTGAGATTTCTAAAACCAGTGCAGAACGGGTTACTTTACAAAGGCAGTTAAAGTATTAACATTTTACTTACTGCTTATTCAAAAGTAATAAAACGCAGTACTACTAATTGTTACAGTAGTTTTTGCAGCCCTGACTCAGGGTTTAAGAGACTTCAGCATTGGTTCAGGGTTAGGGTTCGAACCAAAAGGTCACCACTCTCAATAACACTCACTGGTTTGTGGACTGATATTATGGAGCCTTTAGTTCAGTTCAGTCTATTTTGCAATGCGTGAATGTAAAGCCTGCAGGAGGAAGAACTAAAGATAACCGTAAACCTTAAACTTGACATTTTATTGGTTGCTGTTTTATGACGAAGAGTTGCATCTGCTAATGTTACTGCAGAGAGACTGTATCATGGTCTCATTCCCATCAGAATTACGCTTATTATTCAAATATCAGCTGCTAAGAGATCCCCTCACGCAGACAGAAGGTGCTCTCTAAAGACACTGAAGAGTTCACTGTGTAAACTGAGCAGTTCACTCTGAACAAGGTCCTCTTTATTCTAACTCTGCTGTCTTGACGGGCTGCATGATTTCAGATGGTTATTACATGAAATAGATAAAGTCTGTGTTGTTTCAGGCCAAGGCCACTCTGCCAACACACAATCCTGTGATTTAATGTGTTTGTAGATATTTGGAGGAAAAACCGAGCACGAATCATATCTTTTTCAAGGACGTCACAAGAAAACAAACACTTGTTTTTAGAATATCTTGCATGAGTTCGGTCAAACCTACGTCATGAGGGACGAAGCTGGAGCTCATCTTCCTCAGCGGCCACACTGTGTTGCTGTTAATGTGCTTTATTCGTTTTTTATGGTGTGAAAACTCACTTTATATGCACAGAACATCACAGCTGTTGTTACTGGCAGCTGTTCTGATTGTGCTGTTTCTGCTGTGTCATTTCAGTCTCTCATATCCTCCGTCATCATTCTGCTGGAGTTGTACGTCTTTAAACCAATCACAACACAGCCTGTTTTCTTTAGAAGGCATATGAATGACCAAAAATGCATAAGTCATCTAGCGTGTAATTTCAACACACTGTCATTTTTATGTCATGTCATCAGCAGTGACTGTGTAAATATGTTACGTTCAGGGAAAGTGTTGCAATATAAAAGAAACAAACACAGGACTTTCAACCAGGAGACCGGTGTTCATGTCCCAAAGTGTGAAGTAAAGTTAGTGATGTTTGTGACGTGTTTTCAGTACTTATGCTACGTTGTTTTACTTAGTTTACCTTCTTACTTAAGTGTTTTTGTTTCCTTAACAGAACTGCGTCTGTTTCAAGCTAGCAACGTGGCGTTAAAGGCTAAAATGTGTCATCGTGACACCTGTAACGTCCTTAAAACATGGATCTCTTTATATCATTTCCCATTAGATTATGTTGGTAATGGTTTAGGATGACGTCTGGTACAAACATTCAGGCCCCCCTCTCGATGAGTTTTGATCCTACGATCTTTTCTTCTATAGCACGTTGTTAGCATGCTGAGGTTAGCATTTAGCTCAAACCACCACTCTGCCTTTACTATTTTATTATAGTCATATGTCAGTTTTCCCAGGTGAAATTTGACATATTCCAACCTCCAAGCAGTCCAGGTGAACGATGTCGAACATGAACAAAAAATGTGGCTGACTGTGAAAAAGTGATGTTTCTGTGCAAGTGGACACACGATTGAACTCTTAACTTCCGTGAATATAAATATATATAAGCAGTTTGAAAATAGTTTCTCCAACCTTGAGTGGCTTTCCATTGGACTTTTTCTACTAGAAGGTTGGAGAATTTTGAGCTCAGAGTTGTCAGGAACGCAGCTTAAATGATGCTAGCGTGGCTGCTTTGATAGCATACTTTAGCAATAAAGGCTAGCATAAAGTCCAGATCGGAACTTCTGCAGAGCATCAGTGACACTCGATTAGCATCACAGACCGTAAGCAGAGTTTGCAGTAATATTATCTTTGATTGTGTTTATGCAACACGTTAGTAACAGCAACATTAAACTTCAAACTACGAAGCTTTAACTTCCCCTCTAGCGTCGGTTTTTAACCTTAACTTCATGCATAGCGTTTTTTTTAAATAAACTTGAACAGGAACAGGAACTAAAGTTTGGGCAACTTAAACAACCACAGGTTGACGTTTCCTCCACGACGTACGTGACTTGGGCACCAGAGTCACATAACAATCGACTGGCCTAACAAAATGTCAAAGTGAATTTTTAGTTCACAGGGGAAACAAATAGTTGTCTCTTGATGGAAGTCGTGTTGTATTTGAGTGAGACCGGTCGGCCTATTCAGAGAAAGCGAATCACAGTGGAGAAGAAATTCTTCACAGTCACACGTTCCATGAAAACTAATAAATCATCTCCAGACTTCGTTTTTGGATCTGTCTTTTTAGTCTCCTCTTCATCTTAAATAAAAGCAGATTAACAAACTGCAGCCTCCTCCATGATGATGTGCAGCAGAAGAACAAAACAAACCGTCTCTCTGCTTTATTTTAGTATCTGGATGAGTTACAGGTTACATTTCAGCCACTCATCCAACGAGACCTTCTCTCAATAAAAACTCTGCAGAGGGAATCATTTCAGATTTATTTCTGCCAAGTCAGCATTCAGCCCTGATTAACTACACGTTCAAGAGTTTTTAATCTTCCTGGTGGAGTCGTCCCTAAAAACAAACGGCTGCTTGTGTCACTTCTCCAAAGCTTTGAGGAAACAGACGACACACTGAACTCATTTAGAAGAAAACATGCATATTTGAAAATAGTCATTTTCTTTCTCTTGTTTGACTCAAATCTAAAACCCTTTAAAACCACTTGGAGTAATTTATTACATCTGTGATGACTGTGAGCATATTTCTCTGACTTTTCTCTGTCTTTAATTTAAGGAGAAGAGATGCTGCAGAGAGAAGTTGCAAACACAAGTCTATACTTCTCAAACATTACACATAGATGCTGAACTCCAAACCCCACACATATTTAAAATAAACCTTTATCCAAGTTTAACCCTTAAACAGCCACGACAGAGAAAAGAAGACAGGGTCAAATGTTCTCACTTTACAAAACTGTCCAATATCTGCTCTTCCTCTTTCATCAACATCGCCTACCCTCTTTCTGTTTTTTCAGACTCCTCATCTTCTACTGTGTCTCATTATTTTACAAAGCTGAACAAATGCTGACAGTCTTTTCACTTTTGTCCGTCTAAGTGAATGAAGTAAACACATGTAGGATAAAGGTTCAGGAAACGATGGTGAACTACTGAGTTAGGTTTAGTAAAAGATCATCGTTCTGGTTAAAATAACTACAGAAGTGTTGTTACTGAATTGCTCAACTTTTAAGTTGGACCTCCTCTCCTGTCCTGGCGGAGCTTTTGCTGTATTTATACTTCCTGGTTCATGATTAGTTGGATAATATAGAAAAATGATTTTGTAGGATATCTAACAATTACGGCACACTATTCTTTCATCAATAAAGCTACGAACTCTGTTTGACTCCAGCCTGAACGAGTCAGATTAGTCGTTGGCATTTTCGTGAAAATGACTTTTCTTCTTCACGATCAAATGTCCGTTTTTCAACAGTCACATGATAGAAACATCGTCAACACGCCCACTTGACGATAAGCAGATCTTTGAAGCAGGAAGCAGGCAGAGCAACATCAGGCCAAATGACTCCATCAATAGCGTTCTCACATACAGCTCCTCTGGTCATGTGACTGTCTAGATAAGTTAATTTATGAACGGGGCTAATGAAACTCATCTCGACGTCTGATTTAATGAATCATACTCGAATCTAAACATCTTAACTGTTGTAGAACATAAACTGTAAACAATCATCTCACATCTTTTCAATATTTCCACTGCCACTAACAGCTGAGTGTTCAAGGTCACGACAACCACCGGGTCACCGAGGTTTATTCTATAAACAGATCAGTGTCGTCTCTCCGTCTTCATGTGGATCAGGAAAAAACAACCGTCCTCTATTTCTGGTCTTTGAAAACAAAATGGACAGCAGAGGAGTTTTGTTTGAAAAATACTTTAAGAATCATCAATCTGACAAACCGGCAAAGACACCAGAGCCTCCTGCCATTTCTTTCTAACATTTCTCCCTCATCATCACTGATGAAGGTTTTGGGGTAAAGAAAGAACTAAAGAACAAGTCTGAAGAAAATAGGCCAGTAAAAAGTCCCCTACTTTATTCTCAGAGCTCCTGGAATGCTTTGAACACCTCGGTTGATATAAGAGAACCTGAGGATGAGGATAAAACAGTATCTTCCTCAGAAGAACAGTAGTTTCCTTTGTGCTGATGATGAGACGTTCTTCACACACCGACAGATGATTGTTATCCGTCACCTTCGTTTCTCTGCAGACAGTCGTATTAATACTCTGCAGCCTCGGGCGTCTCCACGCTTCAGGTTTCCTTCATCTCTGCGTACGTTTCCTCACATTCAGATTAAAGACCACCAACGCTGCTGAACCTGGCTTCCTGTCAATAAGTCAGAGAACGACATGCACACCAGCACCTCGGAGTCCGATTCTCCTGTTAAAACCCAACGGGTTCCTGTTCGGCTTTGTTTCATAAAGATTCTCAGATTCACATTTATCTGGTAAATCTACGGATGATCTCAAGAGTTTCACCTTCTATCCGATTCTGATCAATTGCATAAAAAAACCAAATTCCAAACTGAATCCTAAAGTCACATGAAACTTTGATCCCCATTAGAAAAGTCTGTTCATTCACTGCAACTTAAGAAAAGAGGTTGACGCTCCGGAAAACGAGGACGTAGTTTTCACAATGACACTAAGTATCCATAATTAAAAAAGCAACAGTTAATCAAGTTATATTTATGAAGAGACAAACCTTCAGCTAAACTGCTTCATCAGGACTGTGTGGAAAAAAAACCTAAATATGATACAATCATAACATTTTGTATCAATCTATGACCTCAAAGTATGAAACTGATTGTGCAAACAAATGATCAGATCAGTGTGAAGACCTGTAAAGCCCAAAGTGTATAGTTTTTACATAAACATACTATGCTTGCAAGCAAATGAAAAATATAGATATTTATAGTTTTTATGGGACCACACAGTCTTACAGCAGGTCATGAAGAAGTCACGAATGGCAATCTAATGGTTTCATGTGCAGAGACAATAATTGTCAGTATTTTTAGTTATAGTTACACTTTCCTGGACGACATAATGTTAAAACCAACAGCTAAACAAATGAGAGGTAACTTGTTACAGTTTCAGTTTTCGCTCTTATATCTCATACTTCTTATACTTCCTTTTATATTCTTTGTCTCCCCCTTTATCTTCCCATTATACTCCATCAACAGACCTGGTCTATTTCTCTGCTCTGGTCCAGAGGTCGTTGATGCTGACTCTTAACGTCTTCTCCAGACTGAGCATTATTCTCAATGTTCTGTGACACCACCGGTCAAAGACAACAACGAGCCCCACAAGCTCCCAAATAACCGCTTTGATCACGACGAGAGCCGATCCTAATGGCTGCTCAATGCTGCAGGGGGGAAACCGTTTGGCATCAGGCCGATGGTTTGATTCCTGCAGGAGCAGAGGATCTTTTGGACCAACAAGAGATTGAGGTGTTGTAACTCTGATTTTTGGAACAGAATTCATCCAACTGCTTCCTACAGTTGGATGAATTCACACTCTGAAGCTGATCACGGTTTACAGTTCTCTACTGGAGGAGCTGGAGGTTAAATATTCCACCACTGAAGCTCCATATATCATTGATTCTAACAGCGTCTTAGTTAAACTGTGTGTAATTAACCTTTCTGCTGCAGCGCTACGTCTGTCTCCACTTAAAGGTTGTGATGTCCTCCATCTTTCAGAAAACTCTCCAACACTTTGGGACATGAACTTGCTGAACGAGCTGTTTATTATCATGGAAGTGGAGAGACTAAAAAGGGTTGTTCCAGTCGATGCTCAGCGTTCATTTTGTCCCATTTCATTCTGGGAATTGAGTTTTATTTTTCTTCTGTGTCTTAGTGCAGGAAAAATTAGTTGTAGAATTTAACTTTGTTCAACATGCAAGTCTGGTACATGATGAGCGATGGTTCGCTATGAAGTTAGATGTGAAATGTGCTTTTCATGCAGAAATAAAGAATAAGTTGGAGTGAGACATGAATGTTGACTCTGTAGCTGCTTCTTTTTTGCTGTTTGATTGTTCAACTTTAAACTTGTGGGTCTATGAAGAGGCTCTTAATTGTTGGTTCTGAAACCAAAATAACGACATGATGATGATGATGATTCAGATTAAAGATTTTTTTATATAAAGCCACTTCGAGTCTCATTTCTATGTTGAAAATGCAGCAGCATGTTACCAATAATGTTTATCATGCACGGATGGAAATAGTACTAGAATTTTTTATATCTCTTTATTTTATTACTTTTACTTCAAAGATGTTTTACTCTTAAATAAGTACCTTTACTCCATTGATTAAAGATTCAGTTAAAGTGTACAGTTTATTGCGTTACATGTTCTAAAAGGTAAATGGGGGTTTGAGGGAGAGTAAATAAAACGTATATTATGATGATGAGTATGTATTTGTCCACAATACAAAATGCATTAACATGTAAACCTAGACTATCAAACCACAGAGCCCAGTTCTGTCCAAACCAACGATGCATTTCTTTCCATTGGAGGCACTTTGCAGCCTGAACATACAACTGATGATCAGGAAACACCCAGAGAAGAGGAAAGCTCTGACAACACGTCACAGAGCTGTGGACACCACGGCAGGTTCAACAAGCATCAACAGGCTACATTAAAAAAACAGCAGGACACATCTTATAGAAGCAGCAGAAGAATAAATCATCACCAACAAACACACATTAAAGGAAAGAAGAGCTGCAAAGCTTATTCACAAAATGCGATGCATTTTTTACTCACCGGTCTGAATGAAGCCTAGAAGTCCCTGTCAACTGCTCCAGGTTCAATTCTCTGCACGTAAACTCTCAACGCATGATAGAACCAGTCCGCTCAGTCCTTCAGGTCCCAGTACAACCAGTCCACCTAAAGCAGCCAAGGTCAGCGACTACCTGGTGAACAAAAAGCAGAAAGGAGAGAACAAACAAATTCAAATTTTACAAGTTTACAGATTCTGTAAAAACATTAAATTCTGAGCTCCTCAGTGAAACTATGAAGTCATGATTGATTCATCTGAGACCAACAGTCATGTGACAACAAATATGAACACTTCAGGCTACTGAACACAGAGCAGAGAGGAGAGGAGGTAAACAGGCTAAGTATCTATAGCACGTGGATCAGATCTTAAGGGTTTTTTTCTAACATTGGTAAAACTTCTAGACACTAGCCAAATGTTGTATCTATAGATTCCACTGTTTGCAAATTTTTGTAAATTCTTTTTTTTTTGATTTATGTCATTATAACTGTGTTATTCTGCACTAAAGACATGTTTGAGTTCTCTCTACTTCTAGTCATTATTGTTCAGTTGTTCTATTGTTTCAATAGAGGAGCAGGACTTTTATATCGTAGTAAAAAAACGACACCACAGAGAGAAAAATGTGACAGGAGCGGAAAAATGCCCCAAAACTGCCTTGAATTCAGAGGGTTCAAACAACCTTTAATAGTTTTTTTTTGCTAAAATGTCTGATTATTGTACTTTAACTTGTTTCAGCCACTTAACAAAGAAAAATGTGAATTTAAAATGCTCATTATGAAGTAGAGTGTGTATTTATCAGGTCTCCTGTTGCATCTAAAAACACCAGCCGTGACTTCCATCGATGTATATCGAAAGTACCAACTACTGTTACTGTGTGCTGTGATGATGACCATGATGATGAAGTTGCAGCTATTTATCAATAAGCCTCACTGACTAAACTAGTTCCCTCACAGTAGCTTTACTGCTCCATTTGTCAGCTTCAGTTTGACCTTTGAACCGGATGTTGTGACGTCCTTCAACAGAGAGGCTGAGCTAAGAAACGCAGCAGCAAACAAAGAATGTTTTAAATGTTTTTGGGATCTTTAAAGTGTAAAAAACACATAAATGATGGCGGGAAATGTTGCATAAGCATCTTCTTTTTCCCCTGGTCCTTTCAGAATAAAACACCAAGTCAGAGCTCGGCCTCTGATGGTGTGCGGTTTGTTTTCTCGGCTCCTCCCTCTCGGTGAGGTCATCGCTCCGTCAGGTCGGCGGTGTGCTGGGTGGCGTCCTGCAGCTGTGGAGCATCGGGCTGGAAATCCCCCCCATCCTCCGTCCTGGGCCTCCGAGTGTGTACACGAAGCGCGTGTGTGTGTCTGTCGGCATGTTTGTGTGTGTAGGTGGATGGTTTGAATCCTGGACTCGGCACACATGTGGTTGTGTATGTGGCCCGCTGAGAGGAGGCGTGTGGCCTGAACTGTGTTAACGTTGGTGTTAAATCTCATAGCGGTGTTATCTTGTGTGTGTGTGTGTGTGTGTGTGTGTGTGTGTGTGTGTGTGTGTGTGTGTGTGTGTGTGTTTGGTAAACGTTCCTAACTTTCTCTTTCTGTTTTCATCCTTCGTTCTTATCGTTGTGGTTTTCACGCCGGCTCCCCCCCCCCCACACACCCCCACACCTTCATACAGCGGCTCATTGTCCCCCCCCCTCTTTCTCTCTCACCTCCTTACCCTCACCCCTTCTTCACTTTTGCCCTCGTTTTCTCCTCCCCCTCTTAACTTTTCAAACACTCCATTGGAAAGTTGTCGAACTCCCCCTCGAGCTCTGACGCCCCCGCTTTCCCCACCGCCGCACATCCACACACACACACACACACACACACACACACACACACACACACACACACACGCACACACACACACACCATTGGTGTTTGTGTGCAGCCTCCCTCTCTGTGATTGAAAGCAGAGGATGAAGTCTGCAGAGTGAAGCTCTGAGGGTTTTTCTACAGGATGTCGTCTTTCAGACTCCAATGGTCTTAAACTGGCGGTCCTTAATGGTCTGGGTTGTTTTTTTTGGTCGTCTTTGGTGCCAAACTGTCCTTTTCTTCCCATTGAGTCGACCACCTGTCAATCAAACACCGTGGGAGGTAAAGGACATCTCAGTCCTCCGTCTTCTTTACTAAATGATATTCCCATCCAGCTGAACAACATTCTCAATAAAGCTTTAAAGGAAACATGTTTTCTCCCAGATTACAGTCACAGTTTTGAACATGTGGTTGTAAATTCATATTGGTTATGTTATTATGGTCTGGCTTTAAAATAAGTTTAGTTTGTTCTGTTATTTAATTTGTTGATGTTGATTTAAATTAGCTTGTTTGACCCGTCCATCCACCCTGACCTCCTTTCTACGGCCGTAACCATCTTGGTAAAACGGCATCCAATACATCGGTCTTTTAGGTATTTTGTAGCTTTGCGGGCGATCCCGTGACTGTAACAAATAGTTCACTGATAAAACACTATTTAAATGTCTGAGGATTTAACAAAGGACAATTCGTTTTTAGATGCTAAACAAAAAGGTCTCCTTCTTTATCTGTATCTAAATATAGAGTCCATGTGATGGTTTATTTACTCCTCCTCATTTTATTTATCTATTTATTTTGGTTTTCAGGCAGGAGGATCTTCCCACGATCCATCTGGGACGAAGCCAGCCGGACGACACACACACACACACACACACACACACACACACACACACACACACACACACACACACACACACACATCTCAGACTCATCACCCTTCACCTCGTCCACATTATGACAGATTATATTTAAACTAGAAGAAGAAAACATTGAGATTCTGGTTGATAAGCTCATAAAAACACAACATGAGATAATAAATGACATAAATGCTCCTAATGGAAAATACAATGATGATGCTACGATAAGATGAGACACACATCTGAATAAAACCTCCACTTTGAACTTCCATCCAGTCTGAGAAGTAGATATGAGAAACTACTATTTATTAATTATCTTATTGTAATGCCTCATCTCGTCTGTTAGAAGGCCGACTTAGTGCACAATAAACCTGTATATTGTGACGCTTTTAACTCCATAAACAGATTAAAACACCTCAGTCACTTATAAACAGATTAAAACAACACAAAAGGAATGAGGCCTTCCATACTGCATTTAATACCTCCGTTTAGCTTAAAGTCACCCAGGATTGAATCCACTGACGAAGGCTGGTCTTAAGAGAGGACAGAACTCAGTTATCCCTTCCTAATAGACACTTATTATATGCACATTTCCCCTTAATGTTAACGTGAAAGTATGAGGGTTTAAACTAGATATGTAGCTAACATTTCTGAAGATGTCAGAAACATCTTTATCAACCAGCTTAGCTAACAAGCCAAGCTAACGGCCATGTTGGTGACAAAGTTTAATGAGAAACTGAGACTTTTGACATGAAAAACTGTCGATAAAAAGAGTTGCTTGATAAAACACATCTGGTAACATAATGCAACATTTGGCACATAGCTAAGTTAGCTAGCTAGCTAGCAAGCCAAGCTAACAGCCACGTCAACGATTTATTATGAAGCCAGAGTTTCAGCTCAGGGTGACGGTCAGCTTCCTTCTGTTGTGCTAAGAGTCCGTAGAGGAAGCTCTTGGGTTAAGTTCTTCTTCAGTAGCTGAAGAGAGCTGAGGCGTGAACCAGGCTGACTAACTCTCCCCAAGAAAACCTTTTGGGCTGACGTTCAGGAAAGAAGTGGAACCTGCTGAGCTCAGAATCAGTGAGGGAGGTTTGATTTATTCCTGCTTCGGGTTGAGCTGACATTTGGGGTTTTTCAAACCACCCACACATGTTGGGCAGCGACACACGGACAGATATTTGACTGTGTTCAACCACGACGTCAGTCCTTGAACAAACATCTCCCATGGTTCTGGTAGAGTCAGGGAAACATGTATTAGTGATGTTTATAGCTCCAACAGCAGATTATGAACGATCTATGAGAGGAAACATGATGGAGAGGGGGAAAGATCGGGTGGAGAAGGTTGTGTGGGTGGAAAAGAGATGTCAAAGTCCAGAGGAGAGATTTATCATGAGCCAGGACGGCGAGGAGGAGGAGGAGGAGGAGGAGGAGGGAAAGTCCCGAAAGGTGGAGATGAAGTGAGTCAAGGCCTTTGTTATTGTTGGAGAAAGGAGAAGAGGAAAGTGTGTGTTGTCTCTGACTGATGCTACCTGATACCATCTACACACAAATATGTCTCAGACTGAAAACTATGCCTCCGTTCATCTAAACTGCACTTTTTCTTTTCGTTGTAACGCTGCCCAGAGCCCTGCTGTTGCTTTTCCACCAGAAAAAAGCTCTAAGATTTCTTTTGAAGCAACAGTACTTTTTATCTAAATTTATTATTCCTGTTCTCTTTCTATAATTTGTAATTTCAAAGCTCCTACATAACTCAAGATATGCTTCACCAAATCTCACATTTCGCAAAGGATGGAGAGAGCTAGGAAACAGAGAGAGTGAATCTATGAGGAGCTGTGACGGAGAGGGTGGTCTCATGTTTAAACCACCAAACAAGACCTCAACAAGAACCAAATAGAGAATTAAAGTGCATTAAAGTCATTAGAGGTCTTTATACCGGAGACCACTGACCACCACCGAGGAAGTAAACAGTGTTTACTACGTGACTCACCGATCTGGTGACACCGCTAACAGAACCAGACCAGAACGTTCATTCACCATGTGTCGGCTCTCAGCGCCGTCACGCCGGAGACGAACGGTTCAAACAGCTTCTGATCCCAAAGTCTCACCGAGCTCCGTCAGATTCCTCCAGAGAGAAACCCATCAGGAGGCTTCTGACCAAAACAAACCCATCAGCAGCAGATTAATCTGAGAAAGATTTGTTTTTATAGTTTCATTAACGTCTTCTTCACTCCTTAACATGCAGTTTTGTTGGAAAAACAATTTCCCACAAAGTCAAGACTGACAAGTCCCAAATGATGTCCCAAGTCAAGTTGCAAGTTAAAATCGCAAATGAAGATTGACAAGTCTCAAGTCAAAAACCTACGAGTCCAAAATCATGTCCCAAGTCAAGACTAACAAGTCCAAGGTCAAGTCCCAATGTCCCAAATTAAGTCACAATTCAAATCCAAAGTCAAGTCCCATTCTTGAACTTTGAATTTCAAGTCCTAAACAAGTCATAAAGGACTCTTCCATCAGAGTCATTTTCTACCAGAACATTTTTTAACTGAAATTAGTTTTTGTTGACCATCGTCTAGTTTTCTCTGGAAGCTTCTTCAGTCACTTTGCTCTGGGTATCTGACAGCTGTTATCCCCATACAACTATGATAATATGGACGTACTGTATGTGGATGGTTGAGGACATAATGTATAAACACACACACACACACACACACACACACACACACACACACACACACACACACACACACACACACACACACACACACACACACACACACACACACACACACACACACACACGTTTAAAGTAGACACACATACACACACATTAAGCCCACGCCCGTCAGAAGACAGATGATGAGTCTTTGTGGAGAGGAAATGAGCTGGATCAGTCGTAGCAACAGACCAGTTACCACGTGAACGCCCAGTGTAAACACACACACACAACACACACACACACACACACACACACACACACACACACACACACACGCACGCACACACACATCATAATCTAATGCCAGACGTTTTTCAGCCGACACACTGCTCTCATTGTTCATAACTGTGATATGAATATTGTTCTGTATTGTAAATTTTCTGTCCTTCTGAGTAAAACCGGCCTGAGACCAGGATGATTTGAGGTTGTCAGTGAGGATGAGGATGATTTGAGGTTGTCAGGTGAGGTTAACGTGAGGATGATTTGAGGTTGTCAGGTGAGGTTAACGTGAGGAGGTGATGAGAGAGAGGTTTACCAAAGAAGGAAGAAAGATGGAAGAGAGACGAAAGAATGAGACGAACAGCGGTGAAGGGCAACGGTCACATCTGGCCAGAGTTAGAGTTTGAGAGAGGAATGGATGGACGACAGGAGGTCCACACACACACACACACACACACACACACACACACACACACACACACACACACACACACACACACACACACACACACACACACACACACATAATATTCCTCTCTTTTTCAAAATACTCTGATGCACACACACTTATTTTCATGCTCTCTAAATTCTAAAACAATCAGCGTACATTCATCATCGTTCAGTCAGGCCCACGTAATAAACGGAGCATTCCGTGACTGTAATATGACTTTAATAGAGACTCCCTGAGGATTGTTGGGTTCAGCAGGAGTTCAGAGGGAGATCAGGGTCAAGTCTCCGTTTATTCCAGGAAACATTTAAAACCCAACTCTGAATTAGTTTCCACTTATGATAAAAACAAAGGGATTTATATCTGATTGTTGTTGGATTGTTTCTGTTTCTGTTTTTAATGGTGTGTGAAGGTCTGCAGCCACATGAAAGGTTCTGTTAGAACAGTAAGTCACACCAAATATGCGGCAAAGCATTAAAGCTCCTGAACATGCAGTGTTGTTGGAAAAACAATCTCCCACAAAGTCAACACTGACAAGTCCCAAACCAAGTCACAAGTCAGGTTCAAAGTCGAGACTGACAAGTCCATAGTCCACTCAAAAGAGTAATTGCATTTTCATTTTCTCTTTGACGTTGAAGTGGGACAAACTGTGATGTGCAGAGGGACAATCCCAAAGTTGAAGGTGTCCTCTCTGAGCCAAACAACCATCTGAGCTTTGAACCAGAGGTGGAGAGAGGCGTTTCTGCTTTCTGTTGAAAGACCGGCTTCCAAACATCTGCATCCTGTCAAAGCCGTGCAACACTTCGCACACTGCAGATCAAACACCTGCAGACCCACTGATGGAAACAATAAAGCCTCATCAGCAAACACAGACACCCTGTTCCTACTCCACCATGAATCCCACCTGCGTGTGGTCTATTCTGGACCGGACAACAAAACAACGGCTCGGTAAGCAGAAGACGAAGGACAAGGTTAGCTGTAAACCTGGTCACCATAGCAACAACCACTGCTGAGCTATCTCTCTGTGGAGGAGAGATTTTTGCAGACTTCTTGTTTTAGTAGAAAAGCCACATTCCAACGATTATGCCAAAATTGGTCATATTGAAAACAGATGTTATAAAAAAAAAAAGGAAAACAGTTTGGTCCGGACTCGTTGAACATCAATCTGGTTTAGTACTGAGTGCTGGTTCACACTGATCCATCTCTTTGTGCTGTGACAGCAGAATTATGGATACTTGTGTTGGAAGCAGTGCATTTTTCAAAACTCAAGAGGTAAAAGTGTAAAAACAGGGAGTTTTTTTACAACCTCCATAACACACAAATGTTTCTCATTATAGAATATGAACCGAAGCACAACGATGCATGAACAACAGGAGATTTGAAACTGCTAAATACACTGAAGTCAGCATAAAGTATAGGAAAAACAAAAAAAGTATATTACGGGCCAAATCTCCCGTTGCTTTCCCAAAGTGGAAATCATCTTCATATCCAACGATCTCATGACTTCAGGGAGATAAGCAGCCAACCGAATCTCACATTCACGTCTCTTGATTGCAGCAACAAATCTTCATCAAAGCTAAATCAAGGCGGAACTTGACCTTTTACAGAGTGCAAATGTTGGAAAACATGTTGGCATTGTATGTTTCTGCAAACCATGGATACCTTGGATGTTGACGTTTGTTATGGAAAATTTAAATAAACAAAATTTAATGTAACTTTTGTTCAGAAGTGTCCCGAGGTTTGCAGAAAAGTACAATGCTAACATCCTTCCCCGGTGTCCGGGTTGGACAGAGTGGTAAGAGAGTCAGCCTTTCTATGGGGTCACAGTTTGAGCTGCAGACGTAGATTATGCCGTTCACTCTGCATCAAAGTCCTTCTTTTCTCTCTGACATCCATGAACATTTATCCTTCATACGCTCCATTAACAGAGTCACAATCGTCGCTGCTGTGCACCATATAAACATTAAATCACAAAGAGTGTTTCTGTACGTGTGATGAGCAGTCCGGATCATCAACACTGCTCACATATAAAGACCAGAGCAGAGATGTGTTGCTGTGGTGATGATTTCTCTCTGACCACAGCTGTTACAACAGAGGAGGAAAATAACCCCCTCTGTGTTCAGAATGCAACACACTTCTCTCCTCTCTCATCCTGTGCTCTCTTTCTTTCTTTCTTTCTTTCTTTCTTTCTTTCTTTCTTTCTTTCTTTCTTTCTTTCTTTCTTTCTTTCTTTCTGTTTTTCATCTCCACAGAGTCATTGACTTTTAGTGTGCTTTAGTTCAAAACATGATGCATTCGAGTTCAGGATGTGCCATCAATGTAGTGTGAATAGTTTGCTGTATGGATTCAGTGACAGGGCGCAAAATAATCTAACGATACTTTGTTGAATTTACATTTTTTGGTCAAATTCACGGTGTCTTTGTTTGTATAACTGTAAATAAGTCAACATTACTGTGAGACATTTTACAACCACCTCATCCAAACCTTTTCCATCAATGGTGTCGAATCTAAAATCTTTTTTTTTACATTTTATCTCAGATGGTTTAGTGTCAAGTTTATCTGTTCAGTACGGGTTGCTAGTTCTCTGTTTTCTGTTAGCAAAGAAAAAAACAAGCTTGGTTTATTAAGAGTGACGAGGTAGTCGCTCTGTGAGATCAAAGCTTCCTGTGTTAACCCTGCATCCTCTCTGCTGTCCACCAGGGGGCGACTCCTCTGGTTGTATAGAAGTCTATGAGAAAATGACTCTACTTCTCTCTTGATTTATTCCCTCAGTAAACATTGTAAACATGAGTTTATGGTCTCAATCTCTAGTTTCAAGTCTTCTTCAATACAGCATGATGTTCATTTAGTAAATGATGCTCCATTTAGAGTCAAACAGACCATAAAGCAGGGGATGCTTTAGGGCGGGGCTACACACTGATTGACAGGTCCACACCAGAGACGCTGTCTGTGTTTTCGACTTACAACTTTAACTCTCAAGTGTGTTTTCACTTTCTCAAAATGAATTGTAAAATGTTGGTCCTAAAAACGTTTTATTGAGCATTGGTTTGTACTCAGCTCAGACCTGTTTTCCCTTCTGGTTGCAAGAAAACAAGATGGCGACAGCGACAATGCCTAACTTGAGGTTTCAAAATGGCAATCCACAAACTGATGGCTGACGTCATGATGAATACGTTTGCTTCTTATAGACAGTCTATAGGTCAGATAGAATAGTTTGACACTTTGGAAAATACCTTTATTAATTTCACAAGAAAGAAAACACAGAAATAAATCATTCAAAGTTCACAAATAAAGACTTCACTATATCTGGAACACATTATTTATATAACCTACCAGAACACTAAACTCTTCTCTTAAATAAACATCAAGTGTTCCGTTAAATGACCCTGAGTGTACGGATGCATTCACAGACGCCTGGCTGCAGCATGAACTCTGGTTCTGATGTTTTTCTCTCTCTCTCTGTTCTGGCGAGGACGTTGTAATCAGTAAACCTGCTGCCTCACTCATCTCATCTCACTCAGTTACTCAACCGCTCACTCTCACACTCCCCCTCACTCTTTTTGCCTCGTTCTCTTTTCTTTACCCCCAGCTCCACCTTCCTCTGTTTCACTTAACAAGCCCCAAAGCAGCGCGGCAGAGGCGATGAAGAAATGTCCAAATGTTGAAGCCAGGTTTCAGAGCTTATTCCCCCTTTCCTCCCCCCTCCCTCCACTACAGGCCCCGTCTCTCCTGCCAAAACAGAATCACAGCTATGAGCCGTGTTTCCAGCCGCGTCTTGTGTAATTTAAACACACTCACACTGCAGCTGAGAAGGTTCTCAATGATACGTGCATGCATGCAGAGGGTCATCTGTGGTCACTTCATGTGTTGACAACACACACAAAAGAACACACACACGACAGACGCGAGGCCTCCTCCTCCCCCTGCTGACTGAGTTCACCTTGTCCGGTCAAGACCGGCTGCACGTCTGGAACCTCGCAGCCCAACAGGACTGACCGAAGCCTGGGGAGAGAAAGCACGGACCGTGGGTGTCCAGAGGAGAACCAGAGACAGAGAAACACAAACGCTCCTCAAACACGTGATGTTGAGGCTGTTTTTATCCAAATCTCTGCAGCTTATTTCACTCAACAGAAAGTCTTTTTTGAAAGAGGGAGTTGAGTCATGATTATGTCATTTTAGCTTGAAATGAAAACATGCAGATACCTCGGCCTCAATGTTTTAAGAACTAAGGGCTCCAAGACATCGTACTTTACATTCAAACCACCGTCTTGTTCACCGTAGCCATCTTGGATTACGGCCGTCACCATATTGATTTTTTTTTACAACCAAAAAACAAAAAAGTAGCAGATAGCTACCTAACTACTCTACTTCTCTCTTGAGAGAAGTAGAGTCATTTTCTCATAGACTTCTATACAACCAAAGGAGTCGCCCCCTGATGGACACTAGAGAGAATGCAGCTTTAAGAAAATCACAGATAATCATAAAAATGTAATAAAAGAATGCTACTTTTAGCTCGACATTTGTTCATTTACCACCAAAAGGCATTTGTCTGTAAATAAACAAGGGGCAGAAAATAAACCAATGCTTCCAACTTTAACAGTTGCAATAAACAGTGTAGACAACAAATGAGTGTTTTTGTTTCGTGCAGTAATGCCAACTCCATAACTGCAGCCATAAAAAAAAGGTGTTCTGTAACAAACTGCTCATTATATATACTTGGAACAGAATACAGGCACTCGGTTGCCTATTTCCACATCATCAGTACACCACATTCATGACTCTTGGTTTTTAGTGCTCCACTTTCCACAACTGTAAAAGCCAAAGGAAGGAAAGAGTGAGCAGTAGCAGTTGTTCTGTTTGGACTTTGTGTCCTCTGCTGTTGTGACTCTGCAGAGCACCGTGATACAAACTTATGTTGTAAGAAACAACCAACAGTTTTTATACCGTTTGAATGGATGAGCCTGCCTCTATCTATTAGGATGCCCTTGAGCAAGGCACCTAACTCCCAGCTGGTCCAGTGGAGTTACTTCTGTGGACTAGTAGCTCCCTGGTGTGAATGGGTTTACATAATAGACTGTATAAAAAGGAGTGGACGTAGTCATTGTGACGTCATCCATTGGTTTGTAGACTGATGTTTTGACTCCTTCAATTATTGGGATTTCGCCATCGCCCTAAAGCATCCCCTGCTTTATGGTCTGTTTGACTCTAAATGGAGCATCATTTACTAAATGAACATCATGCTGTATTGAAGAAGACTTGAAACTAGAGATTGAGACCATAAACTCATGTTTACAATGTTTACTGAGGGAATAAATCAAGAGAGAAGTAGAGTCATTTTCTCATAGACTTCTATACAACCAGAGGAGTCGCCCCCTGGTGGACAGGAGAGAGAATGCAGCTATAAGACAGGAAGCTCTGACTTCATTAAGCAGAGCCGGAGGTTTGATAAAGACGCTGTTGGTTTGAACTTGAACGACTGCAGTCTGGCACGTCTCAGCTCCCGGACGCGACCCCCCCCTCCCATCTTGACCCCCCAGCCCAGTTGTGTTTACACCACCGTGTCAACATCTGTGTACATTTCATCCAAACAAAAGACACGCCGAGCGCTCAGCAGAGCCGAGATTAAGGCCGGCGTCTGCAGAAAAACTGACAGGAGAGAGAGAGAGAGCAGGACCCTCTTAACCTCCACACACACACACACACACACACACACACACACACACACACACACACACACACACACACACACACACACGGTTTTTAGGTACATAGAAGTGCTCCTTTAATTGCTAATAGTGTATTTCTCTAAATATCATTTTGTTTAAAAGTAGTTATAATTAGTACTTTGAAGTTGTGTTCAAGAAACTGAATTACCCGTTTCAAAAGTTGACTTAATATACTGAGATACACAGGCTGAGGTGGGACCAAGTCACAAGTGAATACCTATGTTGAATACACTTATTGTAAGTCGCTTTGGATAAAAGGGTCTGCTACATGACTGTAATGTAATGAAATGTAATGAAATGTAATGTAATGTAAGTGAATCTCAAGTCCCAAGTCAAGACTGGTTCATGCGCCAATTCATTTAATGATAAAACTACAATCGCTGGCGCCCTTAGAAGTGACTGATGTGTGTTGATGGGCTCCATTTTTTCCCAGTAAATACAATCAGTGATGTACGACGACTCGGGACTCAACGAGTCAGAGGTAAGAAGGAAGGTCATTATGAGGGTTCTGAGGTTGTTCAAGGTCACATGGCCCATACAGCCAGTAAACATGTAGTTCCCACGGACGCTGTGTTTATTCAAAACGACCTAAAATGTGAAGAATTATTCTGAATATCAACACAATCTTTTTTTACATGCAGAAGCAGCATGATAGCTTCAGAACAACCAGGAAGCAGACACAAACCTCTGTTCTAGTCATTAACTGCACCACTGAAGGGTCATCAGTTTCACTCCAGACAGCGCGTCTAAATCCCACACTTTCTCTTTTTACTTTTAGCACGTACCGCCACTGCGCGTACAAAGTACGTAGGCTGCTGTTGCATTCAACCGGTGCTAACGCTAATGCTACGTCATAACCACAGAAGTATAAAAGAAGTAGAACGGACACTGAGCTGTTTTCCTAGTGCAAAAGAAAATTGCGATTGTTGTCAGTTGACAAAAACATGTCAGAGGAGCTGTAGAGTGTCCTCGATGGCTGGCTAGTTAGCTAAGTAGCTAGCTGCTATGGGCCACCAGTAATATATAACAAGTGTAGCAATAATGCATGGTGGAATTAGCTAACTAGCAGGCCGTCCACTAGCTAATCAGCTAGGTAACTAGCTGCTACTGGCCACCGATCCTCTGTAACCAGTGTATTAATAAAACATGATGGAATTAGCTAGCTAGCTAACTAGCCAGCTGTCTGCTAGTTAGCTGGCCAGCTTGATAATTCCACCATGATTTCATGCTACACTTGTTACATAAAATGAGATAAAGATAAAGTTGACATTCTTCTGTTGATAGCAATGTGCTTTCCTACATTGTGAGAAGATTGAGTGGGGGAGCATTAAGTTTTTACTCATAAACTCTGCTCTCTACACTTTGTACGTTAGCATTCCACCCGTTTAGTTTACACTGACGTTAGCCTGCTACAATGATCCCAATGATAACGGTACAAACAAAAATGGCGAAAGCTTTGACCATCAAGCTACGTTAATTTGAATGAGAATGTCCACTCTACTCCTACTCTGTTTCTATAGCCACTACTGTACATCGCACCTTGAACTTTGACCCTAACCTGCTGTCCACTGTGCAGAGGATTATGGGTCAGAATAGCCAGAAAGGCATGCTGGCTTGCCTACTGCAAAATGTGTCAAGATGCTATAGGACATCCTGGTACTGTTGATATACTGCATTATGTATCGGGATATACTAAATCTTATTCTGGAAAACTAAATAGTATGGTTATATGGTTTAAAAGTACCTCCACAAGATTCTATATATCACACATTTTGGGTACTTAATTCAAGAAACACAAGCTGAAGAATGAGTGCTTCAGAAGCTTTATAAACCTAAAAGACGTGGAGGACATCTCAATAGGAACATGGTCATTGTTCATGAGCTCAGTATGGACGATTCCCTGAACCGAGTTGACAAGTTAAACTCGTGACCCTTTAAGCAACTCAAACATTTATACACGCCTGACCGCCAAATGACAGAGTTCAGATCCCCAAATGAGAAAGTAAAAGCACTGTTTTTTTACTGGGCATTCTGACACCTTTGTCTTAAATAATCTATGCAGAATAACACAAAGTGACTCTATTTCCATTCCAAGTAATTATAGACCCGAGCTCTGTGAGACTTGCGTGTTCCTGTAATTAAAGACAAGTGAGGAAGATTCCCATCCGTTTCTGTTCATGACGCCGCCAAACGCTAGTTAGACTGGCACATTGCTTCATTCTGAGTCCAGTAATTATCACCAGAAAATGAAGGGAAGTCCAAAGCAGAATGATGGACTGACTAAAATAGATAGAAATGACTTTCTTTTCTTGAAAACATGGTCTTTATTTATCCAGAAAGTGTTTCTCTGATGTTTGTGAGAACTCATAAAATATCTAATATCCAAATTCAAGCTCAAGACTTCATCGCTGTATGTTTGAACTAATCATTCGTTAAGATTTCCAGGCGGTTCATGTTCAACCATCACTCACTTTCTTTAGACTTTTGTCTCTTTCACTAATACGGTCTTTGAATAAGAGGCTAATTATCAATTGTAAAGCTTTTTGTTCATTGAGGTAGAAAAGCTCTACAGTGAAGTCCATTTACCGTTTGATGAAGGTCATTTTCTGACTGAAATAATAAAGCAGAGAAAAGTGAGTTTCTTTATTTATTTTTTATGTTTGGAAACAAGTTACAGTCTTTGTTCTGATGAAGTAGTTTACTGACTAACAGACGGACTAAATATCTTTGTAAAACAGGGGTTTAATCAGAAACATAATCCATTTTAGTTGGTTCAAGTAAGTTTGTACATACAAGGAATTTGATTTGATGCAATTTGCTAATTTGTTACAAAATGTCTCTTGTCTCTTTTTTGTGATTTTTTTTAATGTTTTTATGTTACTTTCAATTATGAGTTTGTTGTAAAAAAAAGTTCAAGATTTTGAACGTTCAAGATTTTCCTAGCTAAATAAGGGTTAAAATTAAATAAATACCTATTGTCTTGGTGATTTGGTGCATTACAATAAACACAGTGCAAAAGTGAAAAGACATAATATAAAATAGATTAAAACACTTAAACACTTTAAATATTTCTGTTTTTAAAGTCGGAAAGCACCACAGTTTTTACAGGAATATGCTAAATATTGACCTGATGATGTGCAAGAGTTCACTGTATAAATATATATTTATATATATTAAAATATATGTAGAATATAGTAGAATATGTGCATGTGGGGTGATAAAGATGTAACACATGATGTCATATGTGGATCAGTTATTTCCTGTCATCATTAAGCTATTAAGTTCTACAAAATATCTGAGAATTGATTCATAATCAGTTTTTGTCAGATTTTTCCACCCACTTTTATTTTTTTATCATGAAAATCTGCATCAAACCCAGAAGCTCGGACTCAGAGGGGACAATTTCATTCACTCCCAGTCACCAAAGATCCGATCAGATACATATAAAGGAACATTTATGTCAGTAAAATAAACTCCACCTTCTCTCGCTGCATTTCTTTCTTTGCTCTTGGCTCTATCTTGAGTGTCTGTGTTTCTTTTTAACAAAATATTTTCTGTCTGAAAATCCTTCCAGCTTCAGTCGACTGTTATCCTTTTGTCTGTTTTCTTTGTCCCGTTTTCCCCAAAATACTCCAGCAGTGCTTTGTTGCCAGACTGTCATTATGAATAATTATCTCTTAATTAACTCTCCTGGTTAAATGAAGGTTAAATAAACGTTGAAGTAAAAGCTTGGATCAGAACCACACCTGCAGCCTGGGAACAATCAGACGGGTTGGGCCGCGTTCCTGACCCAACAGAGCGGCTCTGGCTCGATGCAGCGATGATAAATCAAACAGACCCAACCCGTCCGCCCAGCTTCAAGTCTTTACTCTCCGTCTTCCCTTTTCTCTGGCAGAGAGATCGGCCAAACGACGGCTCGGCGGCTCAGTTTAGAGTTCTGTGATTACAGCGTCTATCTGCTGGATCGAACATACATTTAACGCAGCCAGAGAGATAATAAGAACCAGATGAACTGACAGCTTATAGAGCAGAAACAACATCATGGCCAGTTTTTGTGCATAAATTGATAAAGTTGCATCATCAGTGTTTTGAGTTGTTACACATGGCTGAAAGGCTACACAACGATTTCATTTTTAAGAAAAGTATTCCATCAAAAATGTATAAACCAGTTGACCAAACATATTCACTTTTGAAGGAATAGTTCCACATTTTGAAATATATTTCGCTTTCTTGCTGAGTGTTAGATGAGAAGATATGAGGTGGAGCTGGGAGACAGTTAGCTTAGCTTGAGCTTAGCATTAAAACTGACAACAGATGTGCAGAAACAAGAAAGAAGTCAGTGCTTCCGGTCAATAAATTAAAAAAGGAGCTGCTATTATTTTGAAATATGTTATAGTCTTTGGCCTGACAGGTTAGTTTACTGAATAGTCCTGCACATAACCTCCTGCAAAACCACAACTTGTTTATTGGCACTCATTAAAATAACTAGATATAATGTGTTAATCCGTGAGCTATGGAGGTGCTGGTGGCTGTATTTTGTTTCCTTTGGACAGGGCTAGGCTAATGTTAGCTGTTTCCCCGTTTTCAGTCTTTTTGCTAAGCTAAGCTAACCGGCTGTTGTTTCATATAAACTATACATATACATGAGAGGTATCAAACTACTCATCTAACTCTTGTGAAGACAGTGAATGAGCTTATTTACTAAAGTGTTGAAGTATCTCTTTAATTTTCATTTAGTAGCTCCTCCACATGGAACGATAATGAATTTACCATAAGCTGCTGCAGTAAGTAATAACACTCCATGCTGTGTTTGTAGCTGACCATGCTGCTAAAACAGTGTGATTTATAATGATTTAGAGCAGCTTCTCTGAGGGAACGAGAATTTAGCCATGTGAAAGTCCTGACACATGCAGAGCTGCATGTAGAAACACACATGGATGTGTGAATGCATTTAAACACGTGTGTGAGTAACACATTCACATCTGACAGCATGAATGCACCTCCAGCAGAGTAGACACTGGTTTAATCCACAATCAATATTATTTTAAATGCACGCACAGGTGTGTCAAGTATTACAACTTTTGTCAGTTCGGCAAAAGAAATCCTCAGTTATCACCGTTTTAAACAAACTTCTGTTAAGAATGTACGCACTAGAAATGTGAGAAATTCTAAACATTGTAAAGTTACTCTCTTTACTATTTCATACCAATCTTTATCCTTATGCATTGTTTAAGGATCTTACCATGGATCTTCATGTTGGGCGTATTATACCACAAAGTTTATATCTTTCCTATTCTAGGCTGCCGTCATTTCCATTAATTTCCATTCACTTCCATTCACATGACATACTTTAGGAAGAATCTTGAAACTAGCTTGAGTTGTGAATCCATCGAAGGAAACCTTAAGTCTGGATTTATTATTGTTGTGAAGTATTTTTTTAAATATTTCACACCAATCTTTGTCAATATGTAATATTAAATGATCTTACCATAGATGTGCATGTTTTGGCATTTATCTTTCCCATTCCAGGCTGCCATCATTTCCATTCACTTCCATTCACATGACATTCTTTAGGAAGAATCTTTAAACTAGCTTGAGTTGTGAAACCTACAAAAGGTAACGTTAAGCCTGGATTTATTATCTTGCAATTCACAATGAAATCTGCTAATTGGTTGACAAACTTTAAGAAAATGGTCGTGTTGAAAGATCACCAAAGTTGAACTTTCCATAAATGCAAAGATGTGTTTTATCTGGCGCCGGAAAAAAACGTTTTACTGCCCGTTCTCTCACACAAATGGTCATTTTGTGCATGTGTAACCTTGACATAGAAGTCTCAAAATGGTCTGCCAAACAGCAATTAGAATTTGATGTTAAAGAGGGAAAAATTGCTCTGACACGCATCATTTAAGTTCAGAATAAATGGTATAAAACTCTGGATGTAATGACCATACAGTACATTTCATAAATATTCACAAAATCTGCTGCTTCGCTCCAGTTTCAAACCATTTCATATAATAATTATCCAACCACTGGAACCCGTGATTTCACTCTGATATTCCTTCTCTCACAGCAGGACGTTAAATCAAATCAAAAACCTCAAAATGTTTTTTTTCCAGGCAGGCAAAGTGGCAGCTGGGTCGAGAGCGAACCGGCTTCTCAACCAGCGTTACATGTGAGGGAGACGTTTGAAAAACATTACCAGGCATGAGGTCATCCGTCTGTGTGCTCTGTGTCATGGTGTTTCTGTAGTTGGGTGAGAGCTGGGGCCAAAACCAGAACCAAAACCAGAACCAAAACCAGTACATCAACCAGTACATCAACCAGTCAGCACTGGATTGATCTGGAAGGACCGTATGGAAACCATTTGGCAATCTGATACTAAATCTGGGGTCAACCTTTTAATAGCTGGTTAGGAGAAGAACATCTCCTTGACCCCTTGAGATGGACGTAAATACACACACACACACACACACACACACACACACACACACACACACACACACACACACACACACACACACACACACACACACACACACACACGTGGCAGTGATCTGGAAGCCTAATTAGCTGAGGATGTGGAGTGGGAGGAAGGGGAGGGTGAAATTGGACCTGAAGTTCTTCTGATTGAGGGGAAATGGGAAACAGGCTAGAACCAATGTTACCCTTCAGCCTGAACACAAACTTACACACACACACACACACACACACACACACACACACACACACACACACACACACACACACACACACACACTCACACACACTCACACACACTCAATCCAGCTGAATTATTTTTCCTGGATCAGTGAAGACATATCTCCCAGTTGGCCAGCTGCTTGGTGCTCATGTATCCCCGGTGATCGTGGCCTCCAGTCCCTGGATGCCAATATCCGTTGGTCCCAAAAATATGTGAGTTTGGAGGCTGTGGTTGCAGAATGAATCACTGGCTAATCTGATTTGAATTACTCACTCCTGCCTTTCTGTCTTTCTGTGCTGTGCAGTCTCAAAGCGCTCAGATGACTAGTTTATTGTAGGAGCTGAGACTTTTATCTTGAGAAATTACATTTACAACACATAAGGAGGAGGAGGACAAACCTTTAAGAGAAGGTTCTCTGGGAGGACGAGTAGGCCTTGTGGTTCAGTAGATTAGGAGCCAGGTTTAAGGTCCAACAAAGCGAGTATCCATCCTGCTGAAGGGTCATCAGGTTTTATAGTGAGGACTTCTAGCACCAGGCATGTTGTTCTGCAGCCAGCCTGTAAAGGTACAACGTCATTAGAACAGAGACAAGAACCACATATAGCAGGTCAAAGCATTATTAGCATACTGTACAACAAATAATAATAATGACTGACAACCATCACAAAACCGGTTAATTTTAAAAGACAGTAAAGTATCAAATGGCTGCAGGGATTAAACTACAGAAGCTCAGCTACGACCGTACAAATCTTTAAATGCACATATGGATGGATAAAGCTCCTATGAAGGGATTGTGATCCTATGAAGGGATGTTGCTCATATGGACGAATGGCGCCACTAATTATGGCACCACTATGGATGGTTAGTGCCTCTATGTACTGGATGGTGCCCTTATGAAGGGATGGTGCCCCTATGGAGGGATTTCGGCCACTATGGGTGGATGCCGCCTCTATAGATGGATGGCGCCCCTATGGATGGATAGCGCCCCTATGGGTGGATAGCGCCACTATGGATGGAAGGCGCCCCTATGGAAGGATGGCGCCCTATGGATGGATGGCGCCCCTATGGATGGATGGCGCCCTATGGATGGATGGCGCCCTATGGATGGATGGCGCCACTATGGGTGGATAGCGCCCATGGATGGATGGCGCCACTATGGATGGACGGCGCTCCATGGATGGATGGCGCCACTATGGATGGATGGCGCCACCTATGGATTGATGGCGGAGAGATTTATCCAACTACAGAACTTTTAAATTAACTGAAGAACAATATTGGAATCATCAAAGTGATTTGTGTTTTCCCCTACAGATTGAATTTAGAATTTAGCCCTTCTAACTGGGGCGGCTGTGGCACATGAGGTAGAGCGCTTGTCCCGTAACCACAAGGTTGGTGGTTCAAACCCCTCTACCGGCAACATGCCGAGGTGTCCTTGAGCGAGACACCTAACCCCAAGTTGCTCCCGGGCTTCATTGCAGCCCACTGCTCCTCCGGGATGGGTTAAATGCAGAGAATTGTAATTTCCCCATTGTGGGACTAATAAAGGATTGATTATTATTATTATTATTATTAACTACTCAGCATCACTTCTACCATATGTGCTCACATGCTTTTGGTTAAGTCCACATACATACTCATTGAATTGGAGTTAAATCCACATAACCACCTGTTTCTGATTCAGTATGTCAAAACAAATATCATTAGCTAACAACAAGGTCAACATCCAGTTCCATGTGTTCTCAGATAAATATGAGCCGTAACTCCGACCGCTAAGACTCTGTAGATTTAAACCACACCACTGAGAGATAAAATATGTATGTGGTTTGTTCATCCAGATAAAGAGTTGTGTGCAGGGTTTCTGGTTTGTGGGCGATCCACTTGTTAAAAGGATTATCCACCACCCAGGTCTCGCTTCCTTCTAGGGACGAGGAGCTCCAGGCCCTCATCCATAACCTCAAGTGTCCTCCTCGAGACCCAGTGAAGCCAGTGGGAACGCAGACAAATCCCAGGCTTAGAGCTCTCCACATAAAACAAAGCCCTGCTCCCAGAGGACGGTCTGAGTAATCCGGGTAAACCAGGCGGAGGACGGGTTTGCTTCCAGGCACGGACCCCTAAATCTCACACTGTCACCAGCTGTGAGACCTCCATATAGTCCTCCTCTCTGGTGCTTCCTGTCACAAACAGGCTACTTAAATGAGCTCTTGAGCTTTCAGTCAATCACACACATTGTTGAGCTCTAAATATAATCCACCCATCAGTCTGAAACATTAATTAACAGAAGAGCCCCACACTCTTAGTGCTGCTGCTCTGTGAGAAGATGTTTGTACTGGATTCACTCCCAGTGATTCCAACTGACTTTTCCCAGTTACTCCCAGCAACCAGCTGTCAGTCACAGTTGATTGGCAGACGGAAGCTTTTATCTGTTTGTATAGCTGAGGGTCTACATGGGTTCTCCTTTATGACCACACAGGGTCAAATAATGTCTTTCAGCCGGTGGTGCTGTCCAACCTTTAATTGGCTTCTATTAGCTTTGGTAAAGTCTGGCTGTCTGGGATGAAACCTGTCACTTAATCCAGTTGTAAAGGTTTTTGTCGTCTGTTCCCAACATAACGTATAGATCTGTGTTTGAATAGCGAGCTGTGGAGTGAAAGACTTATACAACTTCTAGCTGTAAGCTTTAGAGGAACTTGCTTTTGAGCTTCGTACCCAATCGTTGTTTGAGGTTTAATCAACCTCAAAAGGTCAAAGGTCATCTGTACCCACAGAGGAGCATGTATTCATTTAAATTAAAGTTAACGCTTGGAAATAATTAAACTTTATCGTATAGGGTTGCTCAGCCCCCTCCTGTCCAGCGACTGCTGCCACAAACATGAAGAGAACTCCCCTACCATATGGATCACCTATCCATATGGATCCCTACCATAGGGATCACCTACCAAGAAAGTATATCGCCCTTTTGTTTTTTTAAAAGTATGGTTTTCATCATTTAGTATTATCATATAATATATGTATATATATAAATATATAAATATTTGTTTTTTAAAATTGTTTTTTTAATCATTTTATTTATTATTTTTATTGTCTGGAGCGGTATGAGATGTTGGATGTTTTTTTGTTTGTACTTGTTGTATTTTGTGGGACAACAGAATAAAACAGCAAAACCATAATGGGCTCACACCACCATCTAGTGATGACTTTCAGTGTTACAATATAAATGTTAAAGTTTAGTCTCAAAATAATGAGGGAAACAATCTGCTTCAGCATTTTATTAAACGATGTTTGTAGACACACGCAGGGACAACAAATCATCATATTTCTTGCTATAATATCAGAACATTTTCTAAATGCATCTCACAGAACTGGAAGCTTTAACATCCAGTGAGTGACTTTTTAACTGAGTAGAGTTTCTCGTGTAGCGGCTTCGTTTCCTCCGTCCTCGTCTCTCACATCCTAGATGGGAGGAGCTAGGACACAAGGAGACACTGAATGAAAAGAGTCTGTTTTGTTTCCTTTCATGACGTTTTTTGCTCCCGTCACATTTTACCTTGATCTTCACTTCAAAATAAAAGTCCTGCTCCTCTATGGAGACAGAACAATCATGACTAGAAGTAGAGAGAACATGTCTTTAGTGCAGATAACAGTTATGACATAAGTCATAAAAAAGACAAGAACACAAGTTGAATTTCTTTAATAATTTATTTTACAAAAGTTGGCAAACAGAATCTATACATCCAACATTTTCAAAGTGTCCACAAGTGATACCAATGTTGGAAAATATAACGGAGGTTCTACGTGTTATAAATATTCCAATTTTTCCAGCCTCTCCTCTCCGTGTTCAGCAGCAAGTTTCACAGATTTTTTGTCACATGACTGTTGGTCTCAGATGAATCAATCATGACTTCATGGTTGCACTAAAGAGTTCATAATTTAATGTTTTCAACAGAATCTAGTTAAAGTAAATGGTTTATTTTGGGCCTAACTTTAAATAAGACGTATAGAATAATTTTTTGGGGGTGAAATATCAACATTTTTTAAGCTTAGTTTCATCTGCGTTTTCTGACAGAAGTTTTGGTCACACATGTTCAAGGACCGTTGGAAAGCGGACTATCTGATGGTTGCGATAATCAGTGTAGTTTAGTTGATTGTTTGAAGAGGGTTAACGGAGATGTGTAGTGACTGGAACAACGAGCTGCTGGTTAAAGTCTTTTTTAGACCCGACGGTAACGACTCAGCAACATTTAAACGTCTTAACAGAGACCACGGTCGGACAGCACAGCTGTTCCACCGTGAACGAGACTGTGCCGCCATCTTGTTTCTCAGCTCCTGTCTGTGTTGGCGTGAACGTCTTTTCTTCCTGCACCATGTTCACCGGGTTTTCTACCTGGAGAGAGAAGAATAAAGTTAACGTTAGACGTATAGGTGACTAAAAACAAAGATCAAAAGTCCAACAGTATTTAGATTTTATCCACATTTTATACATCAGTCAATGTCAGGAAGATAATAAACCCCAAACTCTGTTATTCTGTTTGTTTCTAACCTTAAACATACAACTTCATTTTGCTCCTTGTGTGTCTGAAACACATTTTCTTATTTGACTATATTAAAATGGTATAATATGTCCCAGTAAAAGCAGCAAAACTAAAGTTTATTTTTTATATTTTCAGTTCACACGTACAAAGTGCTCCTTTCTATATAGTTCATATAAATAAAGAAGTATTATGAGACATAGAGCAGGAGAAGACATATGAGGAGCGGTTCTTTATTAGTTTTAAACTTTTTTAGGAAGTTCTATTAAACCTCAGAACTTATATATGCAGTGAAGTGTGACTGTTAGAGGCTCTCACCTGCAGCCTTTCATATTTACATACCATACATATACACACACACACACATATATATATGTATATATATATATACACACACACATATACATATATATATATATACATACATATATACACATATACACACATACACACACATATACATATATATATATATATACAGTGAAGTGTGACTGTTAGAGGCTCTCACCTGCAGCCTTTCATATTTACATACCATACATATACACACACACACACACACACACACACATATATATATATATATATATATATATACACACATATACATATATATATATATATATACATATATATATATATACACATACATACACACACACACATACATATACATACATACATACATACATACATACATACATACATATATATACATATATATATATATATATGTATATATATGTATACCGTGTGGTGTGACTGTTAGAGGCTCTCACCTGCAGCGTTTCATGGTGTCAGCTGAACATTTTCTTCAGTTTAGAGAAGAAGCCTCCCTCCTCTTCCTCCTTCCTCTGCTGCTCCTCCTCTGAGCTGGAGGACTTGGGACCAGAACCTGAGGTGCTGCTGCCCCCTGCTGGTCACAAACACACACTGCATCAGATTATATTCTGCCCATCTCTGAGCATCTCTTTACCAAACAGAGGACTGAACTCTGACCTTTAGACGGCTCCACCCCGTTGACCGTCCCCTGGACGTCCGTCTCATCTTCAGCGTAACTCAGCAGCAGAGAGCGTTGACGACGGGTCAACTTCCTGCAGAGACCAGAGACAGCACTTTAAGGAGAGACGGACTGGACCCAGTTAAGTTGAATCTGAACCAGTAACAGGTTTATTGTGAGGTAGTTTCACTTTAAAGAAGAGAAAATAAACATAATGTAGACGTATAAAATGTGATATTTTGTCTTTTCTCTTCAGTACAACATAACATGTTTAATAACATAATTCTTTCAACACACTTTTATTTGTTTGTTTGTTAATTATATTTTATTGTAAATTTTCTTATTTTTATTCCTAAATTATGTCTTATACTATTGCTCTATGTTTATTGTTATGCACCAATCACCAAGACACATTCCTTGTTTGTGTAAAGACTTAAACTGTTTCTGATTCTGATAGAAAATTGAAAGAAGAGACAAAAGGAGACGTCATTTTTTGAGACAAATCTACGCTTTTAGGACGACATCTTTACATTAATATAACGTTCTGCAGATGAAGTCAGAAACATTTTAATATAACATTTTGAACCCGAAGAAGTTTCGGGCCGTTTTTTTACTCCTCAGTCCAAGTTTCAAAGATTTTTTGGTCACATGACTGTTGGTCTCAGATGAATCAATCATGGCTTCATAGTTTCTCTGAGGAGTTCAGAATTTAATGTTTTTTACAGAATCTGGTTAAAGTAGAAATAAATGTTTTTGATGAAATATCACAATTTTATACTTTGTTTTGGCTGCTTTTTCTGATGGAAGGGTTCGTCGCACATGATGTGTTCAAGGATCCTCAGAAAAATACAAATCTTACAATAATGACAGATGTTAAAGCTTCTGGCTGTGATGAACGGTGCAGTTTTGGCGACTGTTTAAAGAAAACCAGTTTTTAGTGTTCAGAGGGTTAAGGTAGATATTTTTTAAATCTACAATGAATAAATGAAAGTTTTGATTTGAACAGTCATTCAGTTATTGCATTAAGTATTATTAACTGAAGGTAAATATGTATTGTCTTATTAATCCATCAGTACTCTGACAGACGCTGGCAGCTCTTGGACGAGGTCTTACTTTGGTACTCTGATCTTGATGTGTGCGTAGTGATCTCCGTAGCTGTAGCCGTTCATCCTCCGGATTCCTTTCCCCTGAAGACGGATCACCTGATCAGCCTGACAACTGGTGGGAATCTGAAAACACGGACACACTTTGAACCAGACAGCAGAGATCTGTTCCTCTGTAACTCTGTGTGAGGAAACATTCAGAGGGTCTGGAAGATGCATCCAAAAATAATAAAATACATTTATTTTTTGTCATCATCCCAAAAATCATTTCAACGTTCTTAAGTCAGTAAACCATCAAAAATACTAAATGTTATACTTTTACTTTGTTATAGTCATATCATTTTCTTCATAAAAACACACAATTCAGATGATAAGGAAATTAATGATTGTGTTTTTATTGATTAAAACAGATCTATTCATTACTAGTGTTAATGATAAATTTATAGTTTACCTTCAACCAATACTCATTTAACTAAACATGCCTGAACGCATCATAATGGATAACTGAATGAACCTCCGTTTCAGATTACATTGAACACATCATGATAACGTTATAATTTACTAAACCAATAAACATTTAACTAAACAGAGCCTGAACGCATCATAATGTAACTGAAATGAACCTCCGTTTCTTAGCCGTTAGCGGTGCTGCTAACGTTACTAGCTCTCCTCCTGTTAGCCGTTAGCGGTGCTGCTAACGTTACTAGCTCTCCTCCTGTTAGCCGTTAAATGCTGCTAACGTTACTAGTTCATCCAGTATACTGATGGTCTGGTAGACATTGTGTACTGGTTACTCACCAGTATACTGATGGTCTGGTAGACATTGTGTACTGGTTACTCACCAGTATACTGATGGTCTGGTAGAGGCCCGGTGCCGTGGCGGTTCCTCCCAGAATAGCCTGAGCCACAGAGATCAACACGTCAGAGTGGATGTCCAATCCGTTGCGTCTGAACACCGGACTTCTCTGAACCTGAACGAGATGTTTCACATCAAACACTTCAGACTAGAATTCAAAAACTTCTCAGATGATTCAAAAAGAAAGAGAACTCACCCTGAATGTTATGAGGATTTCGTTTTTCCCGACTGGCATGGAAACTCTTTGACCATTGTCCACTCCTGTGAGAAGATGTCACAAAATAATGTCATTTTATAACATTTACACAGACTGAATATTAAATAAACTGACTCTCATAGGACTGTACCAAATGTTCAGTTCTTTACTTCTTTAGTTCTGAGGCTTTTTGATATTGAAGTTTTTGAAGAATATCTGTCGTCATATTTTATGATTTCATCACTGTTAAAAAAAGAACGGATAACAAATGTATTGTTTGTTGTTGTTTTGTGGTTATACAAACTGTTTTTTGATGACATTATGTTTTTTAAAGGCTAAACGCCAACAAGTTTGGATTGAAGCATCATATTTTGTTAGATATAAAAACATGTTGTGAATTTTTGGTCATGATTACATCTACATCTTTTCAATCTATTTGACTTTTATACTTCACACTCTGGAGTTATTGGAAATGTTTGGATTAGAGGTCGGCTAATCAATCAGACGCATTTACTTTGCTGGCATTTCTTTATGAAAGAAATTCTCCTCTTCATTGTCCACGATACAAGAAAGGCCGAGTGGGAGGAAAATAAATCCATCAAGTGTTTAACTTAAGAACCAATTTAACGTCCAAATAATGCAGCAGGTCGACTATCAATTCATGAAATGAAATCAACATTAATGATTTTAATGGTTGTTTTGATGTTTAGTTCCAGGTTTATTTATTAATTACTTCAATTTAGATTTTCAATTATCCATATTTATATATTTATTTCGGTAATTATTACTTAGAGTTTGATGGTCAGTTAAACATTCCTCCAGTTTGTATAAAATCTAACCGTTCATTTTAGACAGTGTCAATAAATCGTTTGAGGTTTTTCCTTCTCCTAACTATGGGTATTATATCGGCCTTTAAACATCTACTATCTGTGACTTCTAGTTTGAATCACGAGTTAGAAACAATCCTACTCAGCCGACTCTGGAATCTAATTCTACGAAAAGAAGAATACTAATAATATTAGTGTTTCTATCTGGCACTGTGCAAAAATGCTGGGTTTAAAGAAAGTGAACAAACAGCCAAAAGCTGTGCAGAACGCTCATGTCAACGTTATTAATGAAGCCTTGAATAATCGTTTTATGAACAGATCTGTGTTGAATACACTGATTGTAAGTTGCTTTGGATAAACGCGTCTGCTAAATGACTGTAATGTAATGTAATGTAATGTAATGTATTTGTCTCTCTGCAGTGAAACCCACCAGCAGGAACAGGAACAGAGACCGTCTGCCTCTTCTTCATCTGTCCTGATCCTCGGCACAGAGTGCACACCGTGTTGATGATCGACCCTTTCCCTCCGCAGCGTCGACAGGCGGTCCGCATCATGAAAGGACCCGTGTTGATCGACTCCTGCAGGGGGCGCCACAGAGGTGATATGATGTTTAGGGGCTGAATAACAGCACAGTGGAACAGAACATCTCCACAGCTTAAAGGGCCTCTCTATAACTCCTCTGCTGCCCCCTGCTGGTGGACACTCACCATGCCGGTGCCGTTGCAGAAGTGACAGTGAGACACTTTGGTGCCCGGCTCGTTGCGCTTCCCATCACACCTCGGACACGAGTCATCAATGTTCACACTCAGCTCCTTGTTAGCGCCCTTCGCTGCCTCTGAAAACGTAAGCTCCATCACAAACTGTGGAAAGAATCAATTTTGTTCTTTACAATGAAACCGCTGACGACCGGTTACATTTAACGCATGAACGTGCAACACATTTGTGTAAAGTTCTGGTTTTACCTCGGGCCGTTGTTCGAACATGTTGTGGATGTCTCCGAAGCCCATTCCTCCGGTGAACTCTCCAAAGATCTTCCTGAAGAGCTCCTCGGGGTCTACGTTGGTCCCCCCCGCCCTGTAGTACTGCTGCTGGCCTGCCGACCCGGCTCGGCCCGCGTCGAAGCCCACCTCTCCATATGTGTCATACTGCTTCCTCTTCACCTCGTCACTCAGCACCTTCACACAACAACAACCACAGACATGTTGAGGTTTCATTTAACATATTAAATGAACATATCTATAAGGGGTCGTGCATCCTGCTACGGCCCTGCTGACACCCACTGCTACCACCATTATTATTATTATTAATCACATTACTATTACTATTTCATAATTATAATTCTACTGTAATAATTACTGCTGTTATTATAAGTAGTCTAATTATATGAATCATTAATGTGTTGTATCTCTGTTATTCTGTACACATGACATCTATTGACTTCTGTTCATCCTGGAGAAGGATGTAAGGACAGAGGAGGTGAGGGTGTAAGGACAGAGGAGGTGAGGGTCTAAGGACAGAGGAGGTGAGGGTAAGGACAGAGGATGTGAGGTAAGGACAGAGGATGTGAGGGTGTAAGGACAGAGGATGTGAGGGTGTAAGGACAGAGGATGTGAGGGTGTAAGGACAGAGGATGTGAGGACAGAGGATGTGAGGGT
>NC_072457.1:772496-794996 GCF_027596085.1 Anoplopoma fimbria
CTGACAGGAGGAAGCTGAGACAGATCAGTGCTGACTCGCCTGGTGTGTCAGGGTTTTAAAGGCGGTGAACATTACATTACATTACATTACATTAGAGTCATTTAGCAGACGCTTTTCTCCAAAGCGACTTACAGTCAGTAGTATGTTACATATCATTCACCCATTCACACACTGATGACAGGCTACCATCAAGGTGCCACCATCAGACTCTAACTAACATTCATCATCCAGTCCACACCGATGGCCTTCAGGAGCAACTTGGGGTTATCCATTATTGAATGGATGTCAGTGTGTGTGTGTGTGTGTGTGTGTGTGTGTGTGTGTGTGTGTGTGTGTGTGTGTGTGTGTGTGTGTGTGTGTCTGTGACCCTGATGAAGTTCCCCGCCGTTTCCATGGCGATCTGCAGAAAAGCGTCCCAGCTAAGTGGAGTGATGAGAGGAGCCGACAGTAACGACCAGCGAGGAGAACTTCATGATTCTTCTCTCATGAAGACGCTCTGACTCCCCAACACACACGTGTGTGTGTGTGTGTGTGTGTGTGTGTGTGTGTGTGTGTGTGTGTGTGTGTGTGTGTGTGTGTGTGTGTGTGTGTGCTGACAGGTGGAGAGGTTTCAGCCGCTGCTTCTTTGTGTGTTTTTAATCTGTCGGTCTCTGGAGCTGGAGGGTCTGAGGTCAAGTCCTCGGATCAGTGGGAGGTGGAGCAGAGGTGTCAATCTTCTGTCAGCTCCTCCTCCACCTCCACACCAACCCTACCGTTGCCCGCTGTTGTAATCGTTGTGTTGGAGGTTATGAATGAAGGTAACAGAGCTCAATATATACTCAAAGAGTCGAGGATCATTTATTGTCATTATGCAACACAGGGATGCAAAACAAACAAACACATGATCAACAAAACTAAAACACTAGTTCATTTCTGTAGATCATTTTTATGAATTTGCATCATAAGGAATGTAAACAACAGCAACAAAAAAAGGTTCTCTGGTCAGATAATATGGCCGACATCTTCACATTAAAAAATGACAAAAACATGAGGAAAAAAACATTGACCATCAGCGTTGACCAAGAATCATGATGTAAACAGAGTCCAGCTCCTCTGGACCCTCCAGAGTCCTGCTCTCTGTCCTGCTGTCCAACCGTCAAGAGCAGCTTGATCCTGGACCACTATGGATCCAGGTCTCTGTGAAGATGTGGACTCAACAGTCACTGACATCAGACAGCCAGGAGCATGCTGGGTACTGGAGTACCCTCAGGTCCTAGCTGGGTTAGCTTAGCTTCCTCTCCTCTCTGGGGCGGTTTGGTGGCGTTGGGTCTGGCAGGTCTGGCTGGTTGGACGCTGCTCTAAATCCCAACGCGTCATTTCCAGATGTTGATGAATGTTTTCTGTCACATGACATTACACGAAAAAAACAAACAAAAAAAGACAAACATGTAGAGAAATTCCTGGGAGCTACCGACAGCAGCAGGCACATGTGCCACCGTTGCCATGTCAACATCACTTTCTTTACCTTTTTTTATTTTATTGAATGCATTAAATTAAATTTTATAGAGTGTAATTCTAATACGCTGGAGTAATCTTAAATCAATCGATGTGTTCTTACCTGGATAGCAGAGTTCCCCATCAGTCAGATGTCCTATACTGTATGTGCTTATCATCATAAACGTCCATTGATTGTTTGAAACGTTAACGTAGCTGAAGATATGTGCTTCTAAATGTAAACGTAGTGGTGTGGATGTGGCCTGAATCTTTTTTTTTTTTTAATTTACGTCTATTGTTGAAGCTGAACAAACTTCATCATAGTTTCTTCCTTCGTTAAATGAAGTAGATTATATAAACGGTGTGGCTCCTCGCCGGCTCCTTCTTCAGCGTGTTCAGAGAGAAAGGAGTCTTTGTTTGGTTCTATTAGGGCACTAATCTGCAGAGTCAACACACGGAGGGTTTCTGTCCCTGTGGTTCTGTGGTTCTGTGGTCCGGTTCCACAAGGCTGCTCCTAAATGACTCTGTGGTTAATTCTCCTGAAGCGTGAGTGTGTGTGTGTGTGTGTGTGTGTGTGTGTGTGTGTGTGTGTGTGTGTGTGTGTGTGTGTGTGTGTGTGTGTGTAACAGATGGATATCTGCTTCTTCAAATAGAGTCTCTCTCCAGCGGTGAAGTACTTTTGGGTTTTTGTTTGGCCTAAAGCAGATTCCTGTCACCAAGACATTGAAGGCAGTTTGGTTTCTTCTCTCTGAAAACAGCTGCAGACTGAACCAAAGAGGAACGATACCGACTGGTACTCCAGAACAAAGAGATGAAAGAGGCTGAAAAACTGATCCACTGTTAATATAAAAATATATATATAATGTGAGATAACTTAGAAAGACTCTATTATAAAAACATAGATATAACAGCCAAAACACAGTTGACTGATAAAAACACTATTTAAATGTGTGAAGTTCATACAAAGGACAATTCCTTTTTAGATGCTTTAGAAACAGGAAGTCTTAAAAATCTACATTTTAATAAATATTTTGCAGCCAAATCAAATAGTTTACAGGATGTTCAACCTTTGTTTCTTTATAATGCATTTAATACTTGACTTCTTTCTTTACAGGGTTTCTATAAAGATAATAAAGTAGTTTATGAATATGAGATATGAGTTTATAGATCATTACAATCCCTCCTCCTCTTTGTGGAGGTTGGTTTATGGTGTTTTGCCGGTAAAACCTTCTGTTAGACTCGTTTCTCTTCTTGATTCTTCACAGTTCATTTTGTTTGTTCATCCGCTGGTGTTTCAGAGAATAATGTCACAAACAGCTCGTTTACTAGAAAAGCCTTCGTTCATGCTCGAAGCTCGCGCTACGACGAAACGCACAAACAAAAGCTAAAATCTGCAGCCCTTCAGTCAGGGAGGAAATATGTTTCCCTGCATACAGGATGAGAATGAAGTTAAGTTGAATGTCATTTTTGTTTGTTTAGTTTTGTTAAATAACAACCAATCAAGCTATTTAAAAAAAATGTTGTATAAAAGTATCTTATAAACTACAATGAATGTGAACCTTTAAGTAAAAGAAGTCCCACCCTCCCTCCTCTTCCTCGTCTCTGTCTTCATCCCTCCGTCGCTCCACCACACGTCCTCTTAATGCTGCCGTGACGTCTGGCGGTCGATTGTTTGGAGCTTCAAGTCTGAGGAGCATTTTCGTGGTCAGCCGATTGGTGGTTTCCACTGGGGAACATTTTCATAATAACTGATAAAAGCCCTCAATAAGTGGAACACAGTGTGTGTTTGTGTGTGTGTGTTGTATGTTGGTGCGTAAAAGCAGACCCGGACCAGGCCACCCACTCAGACTGTGGACTGGTCCGGTCCCAGGACTCTGATCCAGGCTCCATCCTGGTCCCGGAACACGCTGAACCTGCTCCAAAGAACACCAGAAGGACTCCCAGCGGTCGTTAAATACTTTCATAATGCTATGTTCACAAAAATCTGGTTGGCACCATGTTTTGTGTTCAGCACCAGACAGAACTCAGACACTCAGAGCTCTGGAGACGTTACTCTGCATTAAAAACAAATATTAAGTATGTTACAGCAGCATAGAATGTAACATGTCAGCTCTTCAGAGCAGGGAACCAAAAATAATAATGATGTCATAAAAAGATTTCAGAGCAACTGGATATAAGAGAAGGACAGATATGTCATGTGTTATGTGTTAAAGGAATGGAGGGAAATCAGTGTAAAGGATGGAGAGTGAACCACAGACTGAATAGAAGAAGTGGACGTGGTCGTTATGACGTCTCTTATTGGTTTGTGGACATTTTGAAGCATCAAGCTTAGCCTTTTGGCCGTCGCCATCTTGTTTTTTTTGCAACCAGTCAACAGGAAGTGACTGATTGCATGAGTGACTTTTATGAGTGACTCTCTTTGATTCATCGTCGTTGGACGTCACTCTGACATTTGGAAGACCTGAGTACGGAGTTTTGGTAGTCGCCATCTTGTCTTTTTGCAGCCAGTAAACAGGAAGTGACCATATATGGACTGAGGAGGAGTGACGTAGAGACGCCGTATACGTCTCTGGTGTCGACCTGTCAATCAGTGTGTAGCCCCGCCCTAAAGCATCCCCTGCTTTATGGTCTGTTTGACTCTAAATGGAGCATCATTTACTAAATGAACATCATGCTGTATTGAAGAAGACTTGAAACTAGAGATTGAGACCATAAACTCATGTTTACAAGTGGAACCAGTGAAATATTCAGTTTAATAACCGATGTAAACAGATTATTAGGATTACTGTCTTTTTCAGAATGAGGGCGACAAACTGAATATTCTGTGCATGTAAGCGTGGTCACTGTTTATAGACTGTAGGAGTGTCTATATTGTTATGATGTGAGGGGCGTTTGCTCTGTCCTCCTCTTCCCTTTCTGTTCTTCTCTCAGCAGAAACCACTGAAGCTCCTCTCTGTCGTTGGAAAAGCGTCCGACTTTCACGAGTTCACTCTGGTGTCAAACTGAAAGCGAGGCTCCGTCAGCGAGGAGAGTCCCGGGAGGACACCCGACAGGATGTGACTTTCTCTGAGCTGTTTAGTCAACAGATGGAGATGTGACTGCACACTTGACTTGAGCTGATCTCACTGAAGTCTGTGAAGAACTTAAAGACACCAGAGAAAGGAAAAGGCTGTTGAGTGTTGATGTGACAACACTCACTCTGAATTGTTTCCATGACACGGTTCAAACTCAGTCATACCCATAATTCCTCCTGTTTGACCGAGTGTGACCATGACAAAGAGAGAATTCCAGTTTTTTAACGACGGAGCAATTTAAAGTTTCTTTTAACACACGGAACAACAATCAGAAATCTGTTACAGAGGCTTCATTTTATCACAATGGCTTTAGACGCTGCAAATGTTTTTTTTACTTAGTTAAGAAGAAAAAGCAACATTTAGGTAACAGTAATATTAATCTGAACCAGCAAACAGCTGCCATGCTGATGAAGAGCAACGTTATCATTCACTCCTTCTGTCCAACTGACAAACTCCATCAGTCTGTCTGTTTAACTCTGTTTTGTTCTCCTCCATTCGTCTCTTTAGCTGCTTAACGCTCCGCCAAGTGACATTTATGAGTGACTCGCTTTTATTCATAAACTATAAATAAGAAGTGGACGTAGTCGTCTTAACGTCACTCTCTGGTTTGTGGACTGATGTTTTGGAGCCTCAAGTTAGTCTTGTTTCTTTTGCATCCAGTGAACAGGAAGTGACCATATATGGACTGAGGAGGAGTGACGTAGAGACGCCGTATACGTCTCTGGTGTCGACCTGTCAATCAGTGTGTAGCCCCGCCCTAAAGCATCCCCTGCTTTATGGTCTGTTTGACTCTAAATGGAGCATCATTTACTAAATGAACATCATGCTGTATTGAAGAAGACTTGAAACTAGAGATTGAGACCATAAACTCATGTTTACAATGTTTACTGAGGGAATAAATCAAGAGAGAAGTAGAGTCATTTTCTCATAGACTTCTATACAACCAGAGGAGTCGCCCCCTGGTGGACAGGAGGGAGAATGCGAAATTCCCCATCGCCAAGAGATATCTCCTTTTTTTAAAAGTCAGGGTTGATTTGAGTCCATCCGTAACTTGAGGTGTGATGCTGTTATTATGTATCGTGATGAAGAACAGAAGGAGATACATATTCCTGTTGGGGAGGACAGCCCATAATGTGAGAATGTGATTTGTGGTGGAACCTGCAAAGTATTCAAGTATAAAGATGTCTGTGCAGGAGAGGCTACGAATAAAAAACATTTCATATTTCCCTCCAAAATGTTTGGAAGTCTTTGTCTGCAGTCGCTGATAGAAATGTGAAGGAAAGGAGAACGGTAAAGAGAAAGAGTTTGTGTTCATGCCGGGTGATTGGTGACTCTCCTCTCTTTGTCAGGAGAGACAATGCCGAGCCCCCTCTGGTGAGAGCATCTGGAAGGAATCCCGAAGGCAAGCTGGCACCTGACGGCCGGACAAAGCCGAAGGGTCGGGAGGTCGAGAGTCAAAGGTCACGGAGTGGAGGCCTGATGTGGTCGCAGCAGGAGAACCAGTGAATCTCCTCGTATCATCTCGTCTCCTCCTTATGAGCTGTCCTTCAGCAGAGCAGCTGCTGCTCCTGTTTGTCCGATTGATGATCTTCACTTTGTTCCGTCTGTCTCTGTTTCACTTATCGTCTAGTTATGTTCAGGTTTTAATGCTAGCAGCTGTGAGAGGCTGCTCTTAAATGTCAGCATGCTAACGAGCGTTAGAGACGCGATCAGCAGCGCCGCTATCGATCTCTCAGTATCTCTGTGGAAATGACACCATCAGCTTCTTAAAATCTGGTGAATCAGAGTTAAAGACCAATTCTCTTGTGATATAAATGTTCTTTCCTACGCTGTGAGTGTGTGGATGAAGCTTAAAGTTGTTCAAGTTGAATCATTTAGCAGATGGCTAGTTAGCTAGCTAGCATGCTAATTTCACCATGCTTTCATGCTACAGTTACAGAACATAAAGAGGCGGAGCATGAACTGCTGGACTACTTTAACATGTACTCAGGCTTTACTTGTTTTTAAATTACAATTCATGATAGCTGTAACCCTTTCAATTAGCTAATGCTAATCGCTAGCACTAAAGCCATTTCTAGCATGCAGACTGTTGTTATGATTATTGTTGGGTAAAAGTGACGTAAAAGGTCTGTTAGACAAAATACAGAATAAACTCTTTTAAACATTTGTCAATTTTAGTTTACATGCAAGGCTGAGATATGTGCATGCTAGAGATTAGCATTAGCGATTCAGCGGCTAATTTAAAAGTGAAACTGTTTCTTTTCACTAAAACTCCTGTCAGGTTGGTCTCATTCAGAGTTCTTGGCTAAGCTAGGGACTGAAGGCTAGAAGGCAACACGTGAAAGGCAACACGCAAAGGCAACATGTGGTTCAGTGAAGGCAACACGTGGTTCAGTGAAGGCAACACGTGGTTCAGTGAAGGCAACACGTGGTTCAAAGGCAACACGTGGTTCATGAAGGCAACATTCAGTGAAGTGAAGGCAACACGTGGTTCATGAAGGCAACACGTGGTTCAGTGAAGGCAACACGTGGTTCATGAAGGCAACACGTGGTTCATGAAGGCAACACGTGGTTCAGTGAAGGCAACACGTGGTTCAGTGAAGGCAACACGTGGTTCAGTGAAGGCAACACGTGGTTCATGAAGGCAACACGTGGTTCATGAAGGCAACACGTGGTTCATGAAGGCAACACGTGGTTCACACGTGGTTCATGAAGGCAACACGTGGTTCAGTGAAGGCAACACGTGGTTCATGAAGGCAACACGTGGTTCATGAAGGAGAAGTTCTTTGCGTTCCACATTCAGAGGGGTGAAAAGGAGGTTTATGGGTAATAAAGCGGGGAGTCATTGTGGACTCTCTCTGAAGTCAGACCCCCTTTATGAGGACCTGAATGAAGCACTTTTACCGGCTTCAGTCATGTGATGGCTGTTTATTTCCTTTCTGCTGTTAAGCTGCTGTAGCTGTCGTTCATCTCGCTCTTCCTCTTACAAAGGGCTTCACTGTGTTCAACGTGTTGCTTCTTTTAAATGTGAATGAGTTCACGTTGTTGTCTCTGCGCTCTTTGAGGATCAGATTCTAAACAGGTCTGATACGTTTCTGACTGCAGGACGGTTCATAACATTCAGTGATAAAACAGATTAACTCTCATAAGGTACTTTACTGAAGAGCATCTCTGCATCTCAAAGGTTCACACTGAACTAAACTAACTCACTCAAATATCATCTTTAGCATTAACAACGTATTATTTAACTTAATGTAGAACTTGGTTACGCACTGATGTTAATGTGGCATCAGCTGCAGTTTATTGATTCATTTTGACCACTTTGCAGCATAACGAGATGTAAACCAACAGACAAAAACATCAACAGGTTATTATCCTTTTATATTTATATAGTGTGAAATATATCATATCTACATTTGAAATCATTATTTTCTCTCTGATTTATATCAATAAAATAAAATGTAAAATCACATGATAAAATTCTTATTCAAGCCAATATATACAGTATATCTATATATACAGTATATCTATATATATATATATACATATATACACACACACACACACACACACACACACACACACACACATATATACATATATATACACACACACACATATATACATACATATATATATTTATAACATATATGTTAAAAAACAAATATATACATATATATATATTTATTTTTTTTAAATATAAATATATATTTTGTATACGTATCTCTCTCTCTATATATATATATATATACACACATACATATATATGTATATAAATATTTTGCACTCTTCTCACTTTGTACTTTAACTGCTGCAACAACTTCTCTCAGAATAAATCAAGTTTTATATTTAAATTATTGATCTCATATTGGTGCTAGAGGAGAAGTCATTGGGATGCATCCTCTGGGAACCATGAACATTAGGCTACATCGATGTTAAACGATTTTCTCCACTTAACCACTACTAAAAGCAACTCTCACATTTCTCATTGTTAACACGTCAGTGACTGGAGTCTGCTTCTGTGTTTATGTTATAAAATGTAAAGTATTTCTTTTGTCTCTCCAGTAGTTTTAACTCTCCTTCTCACTCTCCATAATTCCCAAGACTCTCTCTCTCTCTCTGTCTCTGTCTCTGTCTCTGTCTCTCGATCCTCTCCGGGTTCATAGACTGACCTCATTGCTGCGTGCAAACTGCAGCTAATCCTCTTGTTACAGCTGCAAATGGATTTCATGAATCTGCATCTGTGTTTTTTTTCTAAAGAGATATTCCTCCGTTTGCTTTGACTCAAGAAGATAAAGTCAAATGTTTAACTGGAAGAAATTAGGGTTTACTCATAATTTCATTTATTGATTGATTTATTTCATGATGGAAACATAATCTATTTCCTTTTTTCTGTTATATAAAAGAACAACAACTCTGAATAGTTGACTAATTATGTGACTACATGCCAAAGTAAATGCATTTATTTGAATTCACTCTGAACCTTTTAACAGAGTTCACAGTTCGGAATGACAGCTCACGTGTAATATTCATATTGTAGAGGAGATAAATATCATCCGTCTCTCTCTGACATCACAACGACTCTTAATGGCTTTGTGGTAAATGGGGAGGGATTAAAGAGACGGAACATGCTCACGGCAGATTAATCTGCTGTAAAATAGGTTAGAGGAGAGTCGAAGCTCCGGACGGCTCGTTGGTTCTGTGGATGATGAGTCATGTTAACTGACATCATGTTGTCTGAGGCTTCATCCACACCGCTACGTTTTAAACACATTTTAAGTCTAACTCCTAGCGTCCTCACTACTCTGGAATTTTGGGGTTGTGTTGTAGTGTGGACAGACAGGAACGATGATGCAGACACCAACATTCTTGATTGTGACCAGTAAGCAAAAGTGAAGTCAGAGCTTCATGTCTTAAAGCTGCATTCTCTCTCCTGTCCACCAGGGGGCGACTCCTCTGGTTGTATAGAAGTCTATGAGAAAATGACTCTACTTCTCTCTTGATTTATTCCCTCAGTAAACATTGTAAACATGAGTTTATGGTCTCAATCTCTAGTCTCAAGTCTTCTTCAATACAGCATGATGTTCATTTAGTAAATGATGCTCCATTTAGAGTCAAACAGACCATAAAGCAGGGGATGCTTTAGGGCGGGGCTACACACTGATTGACAGGTCCACACCAGAGACGTATACGGCGTCTCTACGTCACTCCTCCTCAGTCCATATATGGTCACTTCCTGTTCACTGGTTGCAAAAAACTGAGATGGCGACAATCGAATCGCTGAATTCCAGGCTTCAGGTTTCACAAAGAAACTGTAAAGGAACAAAAGCATAAATGCTCTCCAGTATGACAGAGCTACGAGTGAAAACAGACGAAACCGAGAGGAAACGAGTTAGAGACGTGTGTTGACCTGATTTATTGACCCATAATCTAGTAAAATTTGATTTGTGTTCATTTTAAAGTAATATAGATGTGTGAGAGAGAGAACGACAGAGCTGCAGTTTGAAAAATAAATTTAGGGATCAAACACAACCTTTTATAATTAGAGTATGATAATACTCTGTTGTATTTTCTGTAACCAAGCAACCAATCTACTTCCTGTTTTACACCGGCACCTGCATGCCCGGTGTACGTGAATAGTCATGTTATATTCGTTTTCAGGCGGCTAGCGTGGACGGAGAGTATTTCTAAAACGATGCTGAAGCACTCGTGTGGACGGAGACGGTTTTCTGTTTTAAACTGAAGCGTATCGGAGTGGATGTCGTCTGATACGACTGCGTGACTTTACATGAGCTGAGCTCGACTCTCTCACACCTTTAATCCTCTAAACAATCAGCTGCCTCCTCCAGTGAGTCCATCAAAAAGCACTTAACCCCCCAACCTCTGTTTTTATTTCCCCGTTCAGACTCTCTCTTTGTGTCTCTACAAACAGCAGCAGGCGGCTCGGACAAAGACAATGGAGGAGCTGCAGGAGACGCAGACGAGGAGGAGGAGGAGGAGGAGGAGGAGGAGGAGGAGGGTTATTTTATTTCTGTTGTGCTGAAGTCTCACAGAGATCAGCGGAGCAGGAGGTGTTGGTGAAGAGGTTCAGGGTGTTTTAAGGTTTGATAGCAATCAGGCAGCTGTTTGCCTCGAGGCTGCAGAGAGAATTCAGACTATACGACCTGTGGTTTCAGGTAAAAGAAAATAAAAAATAAGTAAAAGTTATAGAGCTGCAGCTAAATACTGGAATGAAACACGGTAACAAAGAGCAGCGTCATCTAAAGGCTCCAGTGGAAAGAAAAACATTAATTTCACTTCTTTGTCTATTTGCGTCTGTAGATTTCTCCTAAATTCACCAAACGTTACCATTAGATAATCCCTCATTTGCATATTATAACATGACATTTTAATACAATAAATATTCATCTTAATGTCAGTAATCATCTGGTGAAGTTTCATGTTGATATCTATTAGTTATATTTTTTACCCTATTCACCTGTAGAGTCTTCAACATGTATGTAATTTAACTAAACATATCTTTAAAGGACGTTTTCTCTAAATGAGTTTTTTCTCAGACTCTGATCCATAAATCTCCACTTCAGTAGCTCTTACATACACCAAACTTTACAGCTTCATTCCTCTCTATATTCTGAAGGTTAACACAGAGGGGTTTGTTCAGATATCATTCATAGCCTGATTTATACAACATTTAAGTACTTATGGAGAAAAAGAGCATTCCCTCTGTAAAAACCTTTGACTCTAATATGTCAACAAAATGAAACAAGTATTTAGAACCACATATTTAATTAAGATAATGCAATTTTAAAATAACATAAAAAACACTTGTAATACGATCAAATAATTGTCTTATTGTCAGTAATCAGCTGGTGAAGTTTCATGGTGATATCTATTAGTTCATTTATTTACCCGTATTCACCTGTAGAGTCTTGACTGAAACAGCTGCTCTTCATTATTAACAAGTGCAGTGACGGAAAGTAACTAAGTACATTTACTCAAGTACTGGAATACAATTTTGAGCAATTCCAGTATCTTTATGCAGGAAATATTTCACTTTTCATTAACTTTGCATATTAAGATAATTAATACAAAGTAGATTATGATGAGTTATTATAGATTTAAGTTAAAATGAGCTCCAGCTGCATCAATAATTATTATAAATAATGAAATATAACCTGCACCTTTGCTTTTAATACTTTGAATATATATTTTGATGTCAATACTTTTGACCTTTTCGAGTTTTGAATGCAGAACTTTTACTTTGAACAGAGTATTTATACACTGTGATATTACTACTTTACTGCAGGTGGTTGAATCTGACCTCAGATCAGCTGCTATCGGGTTGAACTTGACCTGCAGAGCGTTCAGCATTTTAGCATGTTGTTAATCTGCTTAACTGAGCTTCAAGAGATGCAGTTCACACACACACACACACACACACACACACACACACACACACACACACACACACACACACACACACACACACACACACACACACACACACACACACACCTTGTCTCACAGTCTTATCTCCATCTGTCTCTTCTTCCTCTTCACGTCTTTACTTCCAGACTCATACGTTCAGATATTCAGCTGCAGATTCTTTTTTCTTCATTAACAGTGAGGTCTTTGTTCAGCTCAAAGAGAACCTCTCCGTTATGAAGTGTGTGTGTGTGTTTTTCCCTCACTGGTTTTGGTGTTGGCCGGCGTCAACATGAGGTTTAACCATGAAGTCACCCGACTGTCTGCTTTCTCACCACGACAGAAAAACACTCTCTCCTCTGCTCGTTGTGAAACAGTCCTAATGAGTGAAACCAGACGGAGACCTCCAGTTCTGCTGAGTGAAGTCAATGCTTCATGTGTTAAAGCTGCATTCTCTCTGCTGTCCACCAGGGGGCGACTCCTCTGGTTGTATAGAAGTCTATGAGAAAATGACTCTACTTCTCTCTTGATTTATTCCCTCAGTAAACATTGTAAACATGAGTTTATGGTCTCAATCTCTAGTTTCAAGTCTTCTTCAATACAGCATGATGTTCATTTAGTAAATGATGCTCCATTTAGAGTCAAACAGACCATAAAGCAGGGGATGCTTTAGGGCGGGGCTACACACTGATTGACAGGTCCACACCAGAGACGTATACGGCGTCTCTACGTCACTCCTCCTCAGTCCATATATGGTCACTTCCTGTTTATCAGTTGTGAAAATAACAACATGGCAACGACCAAAACGCCGACCATGAGGCTTCAAAACATGAGTCTACAAACCAGTGAGAGACTTCACGATGACTACGTCCACTTCTTAAATACAGTCTGTGGTTGAGACAAGAACTGGTTGTTAATTTCTCAAATTACCATCAAGACCTGCACACAAACAGAAAGGATACGGGCCGATCAGCTGACGGATGTGTGGTGGTTTGATATGAGGTCAACCTGGAAACTGTTGACCGTCTTGGTTCTTCCTCTGTGTTCTCTGTTCTCTGTGTTCTCTGTTCTCTGAGTGATACTTTTGAATTCACAGGGTTTTAGATTCAATATCATGATCCTCCAGATAATCTCTCCCACAGAAGACTTGTCACTTTCTCCTTCTTACATTTCATGAGCTCACGTTGTTTTCATATAAATATTTATTAGTATTCTTAACGTCCATTCTTTATGCAGATAACGCAGCAGAAATACAGACAGCCATAGAAAACCAGAGGTTATAAAAATAAGAGGATATACGTGTGTGAGAGGAAGAGTCAGTGTTTCTAGAAAGGATTCCACCAGTTTATAATCCAAGACGCTGAGCCCTCTAATCTCTCAAGAGGAACAAGTCTGTCCGTGTCCCAGAATGCACCTCACTTCTGCCAGTGTTCTGCATCTAATCTCTTTTCTCCGTCGAGGAACAGCAGCCTGTTTCTGCTGCAGTTTGTTGAGAACCAAAGTTTTAAAGAACAGTCAAGGTTCTCCACCTTTAAAGCTCCCAAAGGTCAGAGGTCAACAACCCCTCCATCAAACCTTTGACAGTCACATGACAGCAGCTGGTGTGGTGGAGACGTCCTCCTCCTCCTCCCGTCCTCCGTCTGTCTTCACCTGATTCCTGTCAGCAGGAGATGAGGACAGACTCATCAACAGATCTCATTTTCACACCCAAAACTCTCCTCCTGTTAGCCGCTAATAAACACATTAATAAACACTGCTCTAGATGAACCAGTCAGCCCGAAAGATGGACTTTACAAAGTCACATTAAAACACACACACACACACACACACACACACACACACACACACACACACACACACACACACACACACACACACACACACACAGGAGGAATGCAGACTGTGTGTGTGTTGATAATCAGGAGGAATGCGTAGACTGTGTGTGTGTGTGTGTGTGTGTGTGTGTGTGTGTGTGTGTGTGTGTGTGTGTTTGTGTGTAGACTGTGTGCGTGCGTGTATGTGTGTGTGTGTTTGTGTGTGTGTGTGTGTGTGTGTGTGTGAGGGAGGACTAATTGAAGCAGAGAGGAGGAACACAGTAAATACCTCAGATCTTTATCAGTTCCTTTTGGTGTCAGTAGACACATTCAGACACACACACACACACACACACACACACACACACACACACACACACACACACACACACACACACACACACACACCGTTGTCTGTGTCTGTGTCTGACTTTGGGCTGATGTGGCGTTTGTTGGTGCACAAACACTCCAGATGATCCTCCAGCTTCACCTGAACCTCCCTCAACTCTCGGCGGCCGCCTTCGCCACCTGGAGACAGAGAGACAGACTCCACCTTCGCCACCTGGAGAGAGAGAGACAGAGAGACAGAGAGACAGAGAGAGAGAGAGAGACAGAGAGACAGAGAGAGAGAGAGAGAGACAGAGAGAGAGAGAGACAGAGAGAGAGAGAGAGACAGAGAGAGAGACAGACAGAGAGAGAGAGAGAGAGAGAGAGAGACAGAGAGAGACAGACAGAGAGAGAGAGAGAGAGAGAGAGAGACAGACAGACAGAGAGAGACAGACAGACAGAGAGAGAGAGAGAGTGGACAAAACAAACAAAAAACAACACATTAATGAACAGACTTCATTCCCTGTAGACCGGCATGCTGTTTTCCAGTCTTTAGCCGTGTCCCAGCGTCTCATCCTTCGGAGGCTGTATTTGTAGATCGATTACGTCACAGACGGTGAGGTTTATTATTTTTAATGACATGGCGACTAGTGGACCAACGGGGCGAAAAGCTGATGAGGCAAACAGGAAATCATTTGTGGACCAGACCGTCGCATTTCGGGGACCGCTCGGTCCAGCCTTCGTGGTATTCACAGGACCTGGCCAACGTAGACCGCGAAGGCTGAGTCCTCCGAAGGCTGCAGCCGCTGGATTGGGACACAGGTTTTGTGTTATGCTAAGCTAACAGGCTGCTGCTTCATATTGTACAGAACTGTATCCTGTTACACACTAAGTCTCTACCAGAGACAGAAGAAGCTCCAACCAGAGCCTGAACACAACACCTGAACACAACACCTGAACACAACACTGACGATGATGATGAAGCTTCAGAGGCGATACTGTTACAGAGGAAACAGTTTGCAGAGAGAAGCGTCGTGTTGGTGGAGTTAACATTTTTCACAAAGAGAAAGTAAATCTTGTCACAAACAGCTCATTGATAAAAACAAAGTGTGTAGCCCCGCCCTAAAGCATCCCCTGCTTTATGGTCTGTTTGACTCTAAATGGAGCATCATTTACTAAATGAACATCATGCTGTATTGAAGAAGACTTGAAACTAGAGATTGAGACCATAAACTCATGTTTACAATGTTTACTGAGGGAATAAATCAAGAGAGAAGTAGAGTCATTTTCTCATAGACTTCTATACAACCAGAGGAGTCGCCCCCTGGTGGACAGGAGAGAGAATGCAGCTTTAACACATGAAGCTTTGACTTCACTTTTCAGAGGTTGACGCCTATAATGAAGGCAATAAAGTTGTCCATGAATATGAGATACGAGTTTAGAGATAATTCCAATCCCGTTTTTTCAGTTCCTCTCATCTTCTTCATTCTCCACTGTTGGTTTTGTTTGTTTTTCCTTGTTGTTTCAGAGAATAATCCAGTAAATGTATCGTTGTATATAAATATAGCTTATATATATAGCTCGTTGTATATAAACGCCTCCGTTCATGCTCAGAGCTCACTTTAACTGAGCTGAGTGTCCCATCCTGATAGGACAGTAGTGATGTCTAGATGCTAATGCTAAAGCTAAAGCTATCTCTCTCCGTCTCACACATGGACACCCAGCTGAACCTCAGTCCGACCGCCTCCCCCTCTGGCAGTGAGAGAGAGCCCTCTGGACCTTCAGCACATGTGAGGGACTTTAGTTTTGATTTCCTCTGTGAGCAGAGAGAAGACGAGTCCTTTCATCTCACAGCAGACCGGAGCTCAGAGAGACTCTTCTTCATCTTCATCTCTCTCATCTTCATCTCTCTTACTTCTTCTTTTTATTTTTTTTACATTCTTATATTTGCATCGAGGCCCAGATGTTGATTTATAAACAATTATTATCACAAACACGTCCTCATACCTACTCTATAAATAAGAAATATCAAGTTAATAATGTCATGATTTAAAAGTGCATCTTAAATCTACACACACACACACACACACACACACACACACACACACACACACACACACACACACACACACACACACACACACACACACACACACACACACACACACACACACACACACACACACACACACACACTGGTTCAGCTCCCAGTTGGCAGGTTGTGACTGTGAATCAATTGGGGTTTAGTGAGTCTCTGGCGGGGATCAAAAAGAAGCTATTATGTTGTTGAAATAACTCACACACATTCACACACACACACACACACACACACTGAATGGTGAAGCTGGTGAGAGTAATTGTTTTTGGCAGGGGTAGAGTGTGTGTGTGTGTGTGTGTGTGTGTGTGTGTGTGTGTGTGTGTGTGTGTGTGTGTGTGTGTGTGTGTGTGTGTGTGTTGTTTTACAGAGAGTGATTATCAGTGTTTACGACCAACATGTTGGAACAGTGAGAATGAAAGTTTAGACAGTGTGTTTGTGACCCTCACACTCAGGATGTCACACAAAGAGCTTCGGTCTTTAACTCGACGCTCTTCTGACAGAAAAAAGACTCAATGTGGAACCAGAACCTGATGCAGGAACCAGAACCTGATGCAGGAACCAGAACCTGATGCAGGAACCAGAACCTGGATCAGAAACGGGCTTATTGACAAGTACGTTACACAAACAAGGAAGCTGGCGTGGTGATTGGTGCCTGACAGTAAACATAATATGACATCATTTGAAAAACAGAAAATATGAAAATTTACAATAAAATATAAACAAACAAACTAAGAGTACGTTAAGACAAGTCTGTTATTAAAGTGACAAGTGTGTATTTAAAGAGTGGAGTTGTGCAAAGGTGTGTAACTGTAAGTTATTGTCCTGAGAACGTAGGAGTCTGAGTCAGTGGAGGTCCTGAGTCATGATGGAGCCGAGGACGCAGAAGGACTCCACAGTGTCAATGAGGGAGTCCCACAGGGTGATGGGGGAGGAAATCCACAACCATCTCCTCTGTCTGTAGAGCGTTAAGTTGTTTGGTCCGCACCAGATCACCAGATGGTGGATCTCCCACCTGTAGGCTGACTCCTCCCCACCAGAGATGAGTCCATTGTGGGTGCTGTCATCCGTCAACTTCAGAAGCTTGACGGACTGGTGACTGGAGGTGCTGTTGGTCCGTTTCCCCAGCTTCACATGCTGCTTCCTGTCAGACAGGAAGTCTGCTGGGAGAGCTTGTCCCACAGCAGAGACGGGACGATGGTGTTGAAGACAAAGCTGAAGTCCACAAACAGGATCCTGGTGATCAAGAACAAATCTCAGTATTCTACCGTTTGGAGATCAGCCGTCCAGCCTCGTCCACTGCAGGTAACGTTAGCGACGGCATACAGAGTTTGATCAGAAGAACAGGATCATTTAATGAAAGCTAATCACCTAGCTTATTGTTTAGCTGCTAATGTATTTTAAAGATGTTGGAGCTTCATGTATTGCTGCTTGTTCTAGTATCAATAAAATACTAATGGTACCCATTCCTAGTCAGGGCCTAGTCTTTCAAGGCGACAGTAAAACTCGTTCAGCTCGTTTGCCAGGCGGAGGTCGTTCATGGAGTGGGGGGGCTTTAGGCTTGTAGCTGGTGGTCTGAATCCTCTCCAGACAGAAGCAGAGTCACTGTCTGAGAGCTGGAGTAGCAGTTTCTCAGAGTAACGTCATTCAGCGTCTCATCGCCTTCCTTAATCTTTATTTTGACTCTCCTAAATGCTTTTTTCCTCTTGCATCCTTATCTGTCTGCGTTGAGCTGTGAACCAGGGTTAGTCATTGTTATAAATAACCCTGGTGATAGTTGGAACACAGCTGTCTTCACAGAAGTCCTGAAAACATCCACGTCTGTAGAGTCCAGGCATTCCTGAAGATCCTCGTTCACTGGTCCACTGATTTGATTCCCTGACAACAGGCTTACAGAGCTTTGCTTTCTGCCTGTATGAAGGAATCAGATGGATCGGGGGTCGGTCCGCTCCACAGACACAGTATCTGGACGTTGGAATGTAAACACCGACCAGTATGAATGAAGCAAACTCACGGGGGGGCTGGGTTTAACTAACTGGTTTCCATACCGTTGTGTTTACCTTTCATCAGCACTTGTGGTGCCTCTGTAGCCTAATTCCTCAACGTTCACAAACATAATATTTCAAGCTGCATCTCATATCAACTGCAGCGAGGTCATCAGGTTTGTTGCACAATGAGCGTGCAGAAAACAACGTGGGCGCAGACGCACAAGCTCTTCGGCTCGTTTTCCTCTCCTACAGCGTTTATCTACCCTTAATAATACAGTTGTATCAGGAGGTAGTGAGTTCCAAGCTATTAATAATGACTTTGAGCTCACTACCTCCTCATATAACTTACCCAGGTAACCAACTGTCATTTAAAAAACAATGAATGACTCACCTAAAGCCACTGACCATTGTATTAGAACTCTATTGCCTTTGTAGAATCCTGATCCTTCAGTGTTACGGTCGGTTCTGATACTATACATCCTGGTCTCTGACTGTACTTTGTATCTGACTTTACTATTTTAACTATTCTAACTGCATGTTTTACGTCATGTATTGTATGTATTATGTTTTGTCTTCTCTGTGGACACCACGAAGATTAGCGGCCGCCGAGGCGTCATCTTATGCGGATCCAGTTAATAAACAATAAACCATAAAGGTAAGCACACCTTTGACCAGAATTACCAGCAATTCCACGGATGTAAAAATAAAAGTGGGAAGTAAATCCACTGGAGTAGCTTCCCTGATGTTTATGAGCTCGTCTCTGGTGTAAGAGCTCCGGGCATCACAGCAGAAAGCTGAATTTACAATCAAAACCACACAAAACAAAGCGCACCAACACAGTGATGTCCTATGTCTTATAGGAACGAGTCTCTCCTTCAGGACTCTAAACGTCCCCGTCTAAAGACACACTTTCAGACAGCAGACGGGGGTTCTGGTTCCGTACCTTGACCGTGCGGTGGAGCTTGCGTGCCGCCTGGCATCTCATGTTGCTGGTGTTGCAGCAGCCGGTGCAGCGCTTCACCTCCACGCAGGGCGGCCAGATGATGAAGTTGGCCGAGGTGGGATCCACCTGGCTCCTGGGGATCTCGTAGATCGCCGTCCGCACCTTGCACACCGCCGGCAAGGCCTCCTCCACCACTGCAGGAGGGTCAAAGGTCAAAGGTTACAGAGACTGAGCAGGGACCGGCCTTTAACCGGCCTGGTTAAAGGAGTGAAACAAACCAATGAGTGACGTCACCATGACTACGTCTTTTTAAAAACCTACACTAAAGAAAGTTTATTTTTTAAATAAACATGTTTCAGTGACCTTATACACCCGCTGCATGTGAACCAGAGGACTGGAGCAGAGGACGATATCTGCTTTAAGAGTTATTTGTTCAGGTGTAGACAGCGGCCTTGATGGTGTGTGTGTGTGTGTGTGTGTGTGTGTGTGTGTGTGTGTGTGTGTGTGTGTGTGTGTGTGTGTGTGTGTGTGTGTGTGTGTGGTGCTCCTCCTGGTGCTCCTCCTGCGTCGGGTGTGTGTGTGTGCTCTCTTCAGGTGGGTGAAGCCGTGAGAGAAGTCCTCGTCGTAGCCGTGTTTGGTCTCCTCCATCACCTCGTTCTCTGGACAAAAGACAAAACACCAGACGTACATTCAGGCTCTCGCTGTTAAACAACAACCGTTCATGAATACTCCCACATCCCAATCTCACACACACACACACACACACACACACACACACACACACACACACACACACACACACACACACACACACACACACACACACACACACACACACACACACACACACACACACACACACTGTGTCCTTGTTTTTCACTAAAATATAAAGTCCTGCTCCTCTATGGAACAGAACAATCACGACTAGAAGTAGAGAGAACTCAAACATGTCTTTAGTTCAGAATAACAGTTATAATGACATAAATCATACAAAAGAAAAAAACATAGATGAATTTCTTTGATAGTTTATTTTTAAATAATTGGAAAACAATTGAATCCATGTATTCAACAAGAGGCTACCAGCTTTAAATATTGAACTTTTAACATGTTTACAACCTCCACGTCCAGCCTCTCCTCTCCTCTCTGCTCTGTGTTCAACAGTTCAGTCAAAGTTTCACATATTTGTTGTCACATGACTGTTGGTCTCAGATGAATCAATCATGGCTTCATAGTTTCACTGAGGAGCTCAGAATTTAATATCTTTTACAGAATCTGGTTAAAGTAAAAGGTTTATTTAAGGCAAGATTTTAAATGAGACATGTAGAATAAAAAAGTTTTGGATGATTCACAATTTCAACTTTAGTTTCGGCTGCTTTTTCTGATGGAAGCGTTTTTAAACATGATGCATTCAAGGACCGTCGGAAGATGAAAATCTGACAACTATGACGTCTGACGCCTGGCTACAATAAATGTAGTTTTGCCGATTGTTTAAAGAAAACATGCTTTCCATCCCGCAGGAGGGTTTTGGGGTTCAAAGGTTAAAAGGTACTCAAAGCAATAACAAAATAAACAAAGTAGATCATTTACATATAACATGCATTACATAACTAGCATCACAGGTTAAAAGCAGATTTAAATAGGTGAGTTTTGAAAGAGTCCTTTAAACCCCTTCATTGTACTTTAATTTAAACCGCTTTGAGTGGTCGGAAGACTAGAAAAGCGCTATACAAGTACAATCAATTATTATTATTATTATTATAAACCAAAGAGAGAGTCGAGGCCAAACAGTGAATGTCTGGTTATCAAGACATCTTCTACCATCAAAGGGTAGAAGGAGGAGAACGTTAACATGAAACAAGTCGTTTATCACAGACATCTTGATCAGAAGCTTAACCCGGTTATTCTAACTGAGTTATGATGTTTATTCTAACCGAGTTATGATGTTTACATCGGTCGACGGGTTACCGAGTTCTCTGCCTGTAGAGACTTAGAGGAAATCTAATTCACATTTATAAACACACAGCTTCAGGAGTCACTCTGAGGTCAGAACTCTGCAGATGAAGAGAACGAGTTCAAACACTTAATAAAAGCAGAAGACACCGAAGTCAAACTGAGCCTCTGGAGCTCAGGTCGTAGTGTTGGAGAAACAAACAAAAGTAAACTTTCATTTAAATCATCCGACCTATAAACCCGGCTCAGTGTTACCATCTCTTCTCCAGTGACATCATCATTAGCATCGTTAGCATCGTTAGCTCCAAAAGTCTCTAAATGTCACACGTTGGTTTTGTACCTCGAGTTCTGCTTTTTGGTCGATGCCATCTTGGTTTTTTTTGCAACCAGAAGTGAAACTAGAGGGCGGAGCTAATGTTTACCTATTTCCAGTTCAAATCAATGAGACTTTATTAAAGACAGAGTTCAAAATAAGCATCAAAACAAAGAATAAACTCTCTTTAATCCTCACAAATGATTTAAACTCATACTACCATAGACTGATGAAGACTCACCTCCCGTCTGGAGGAACAAACACTATTTCAGATTAAAGGTGAATCAACAACGTGTGCAAACATGCATTAAATATCATCATAAAAAACATGAACGCAATGAGCTGTAGAGATTCTAGACGCTTCCTCAACAGGCCTGTGTGTGTGTGTGTGTGTGTGTGTGTGTGTGTGTGTGTGTGTGTGTGTGTGTGTGTGTGTGTGTGTGTGTGTGTGTGTGTGTGTGTGCTGTAAAAGTCAATCAAGCGTTCATTAACTCTTCACACATCAAACAAACCACTTCAACACTGAAAACCACAGGATGTCCACAGACTTGTTCAGAGGCAATAAATTATGTGTGTGTGTGTGTGTGTGTGTGTGTGTGTGTGTGTGTGTGTGTGTGTGTGTGTGTGTGTGTGTGTGTGTGTGTGTGTGTGAGAGTGAGTGAGAAAATAGAGTTTAAAGAGAGAGCAGCATTAATGATCTCTGAGCTGTTTAAACGGTTGAGTATCACACGTTGTTGTGTTTGTGTCTCTCTCCTGTAGAGCTTTATTATCTGTGTGTGTGTGTGTGTGTGTGTGTGTGTGTGTGTGTGTGTGTGTGTGTGTGTGTGTGTGTGTGTGTGTGTGTGTGTGTGTGTGTGTGACTGCTTGCAGTTGTACATAACACAACACCTTCGACATCTCTCTCTCTCTCTCTCTCTGCCCTGACATGCAGGAATTTGAGCATGAATTAAACATAGCAGCCCTCCAGCGGCCCCCCTCTCTCTGGGCAATGTGACAACAGCATAATGAAGAGCGCCACTTGACCCCCCCCGTCACACTCTCCATTTGCATCTCAATGATGGCAGGATTAATGGTGGCACCGCTCACGGAGGATGAATC